>NC_046155.1:34195508-34495508 GCF_011064425.1 Rattus rattus
TTCTTTGGGGTTGGGGGAGGAGTCAGGCTCTTTTTCAACCCTTTTGTCCATAAAAAGTGACATCAGTGTGACTTTCCGGTTTCAATTTCCCTTTGGAGTCAGCTGCACAGAAACAGGAAAAGAAACCAGCAGCTACTGTTATATATGGGTCTGTAGCATTTCATTAGAAGGCAGAGGAAGAGCTTGCCTGGAGAGTGCCTGCTGCCAGCCCTGGGCTGAGTGCTTTGACACAGCGTGCCAGTGACACAGCAGTTGAGTGTGCTTCCAGAGACACAGACACCGACACCACAAACAGTCTCACAGCAGTCATGAGGTAAGTCTTCACTTTTTCTGGTGGTGTGGGAAATGCAGTCAACCTTGATGACACATGCAAATTCTAAAGAGCCACAGACCCAAGAGAGGCCAGTCCTGTGTTAGTATTTGTATTCCTCTGTCTCTATAGTCACATTGATGTTAGTATTTGTATTCCTCTATCTCTATAGCTGTAAATAAGTCAGAAATCTGCTCAAGTGATCTCCTCCAGCCCAGATCTGCTCGCCTGGTCACTGAGAGCTGAGGTGGGAGACAGATGTCTGCCGTAGCAGGGGCTTCTTGTAAAGATGTGTCAGGGGGAAACGCAAGAGTATTATTGAACGGAAGTATTCCCTTTTTAGATTTCTTTACTCTCAAAGTTGTATTTAGACTACTAACCCCGCTAATCTGGAATTGCCCAATTAAACTCAGAATTGCATCGGGGTTGTTAACTAAACAGCGTAGGAAGAAACTAGCTCCTCTTACTCAATGATGTTATGAAATGTAATGTGGCAAGGGAGTATTTGGAGGACCCGTGCCAAGGCGTCCCCTGAGAAATCACATCACGGATCAGATCTGGTCTGAAGGGAGTTTATTTTTGGAAAGGAGGGGAGTGAGGCCCTGGGGGGAGGGTTAGAGGTAGACAGACAGGAGCAGAGCCATGGGGTCAGAGAAGGGGGGACAGAGAACAAAGAAAGGGAGAGAGGTAGGGAGGAAGGGAGGGAGGGAGAGAGGAGAGAGAGGGAGGGAGAGCAGGAACATGTGAGAACAGAGAGTGATAGAGTGGCAGCTGGCAACCGTTTCTACTCAGCTCACACATGGAGGGAGCATTTGGTGGCAGCAGGTAATAACCTGAGCCATTGCTAGGTCCCTGGGAGGAGCCTACTGGAACTATCTGCCTGTAAGTTAACAACTGCCACTCAGATCTACTTCCTGTCTTGTAACCTGAACCTGGCCCAACCAAAGCATTGGTGGTTTGCAAGGTGTAACCTAACAATTTAACGACAGGGGTTGGAGAGAGTCAATCCAGTTCAGATGCAACCCTTGTCACTTGACGTGGCTTTGCATCTGGCGACCTAACAAGTGAGAACCGGTTAGAATTTACGGATGACCTGCGCATAGCACGGGAGGAATATGTGAGACCCCACAGCGTTCCAGAGGCTTCGGTGCTGGGTTAGTTTCTTTTCTGCTTATTCGCTTATCGAGATGAGACTGAAGGGAATCTTACAGGATGGGAAAATCTCTAAGAGTCACAGGGTACCTGAAAAAAAAAGTTCTCCCTGTCAAGAAAAGGAGCAAGATGCCTATAAAGCCGCCCCTCCAGCCCTGCTTCCTATCCTAGCTGTAAAATAAAAACCTAAGAGAGAAGAATAAATTTCGAAGGGAAATTAAAACAAAAATGAAAAAGTATTAATAATCCATTACCTATGTGAGAAATCACCAGTCTAAGAAGTACACGTGGAGGAGGGGATGGGGACTACACTGTGTTCAGAAATAAAAGTTTGAGACTTTGCTAACAGGTATAATACAATTAATAGGTGAAATATTTCAAAGATGATAAAATGAGCAAAAAAATAAAGAATGATTAAAAATAAGACACAGCAGTTAAAATGAGTAGATACCCAAAATACTTTAATCCTCGTACATATCCTAGCCATGATTTTTTTTTCAAAAAGAATGTTTTCTTACAAAAGCAAGGAAATGGCATCAACCTAGATGTGCAACAACTGATGAATGAATTAAGAATATGTGGTACATACAACAGAATTTTATTCAGCCATTAAGGAAAAAAAAAAAAATTAGCCTCTCCCAAGGATGAGCTACCAAATTTGTTATTCAATACAAAATGTTCAGCCCTAAAACCACATACGTACAAACAACAAAAGGTGGGGTCAGCAAATTATATTTACTAGGTTTGTGCATGCAAAACACACACAAACACACACACACACACACACTACTCAAAGAAAAAGAGGCTATTAATTTGAGGGTGGGGAAAAATAGGAGGGGTTTGAGGGAGAGACAAATGAGCTGAAGGGGAAAGAGACTTGCTTATATTTTAATTAAAAATGTACTTTTAAAAGAAAAAATGAAATCATGCAATTTGCAGCAAAACGGATAGAACTAGAAAAATATCATATTAAGTAAGAAAATCGAGATTGGGAAAAACAAACATTGCCTGTTCTCTCTCATAGGTAAATCTTAGCTTTGCATATATGTATTTGTGCGAATGTGTGCAGATGTCATGAAAGTAGAAGTAGGATCAGGACAAGACAGAAAAGAGACATTAAGAGAGAGGGGGGAGGAGGGGCCAAGAGCCCATGTGATATAAAAATGGAAGTGGGAATACTGGATGTGGGAGGTTCAAGGGAGCCAAAGACCTTCCAAAGCAAAGAGAAGAGCTACCTCACAGAAGCAATCTTTCAAGAAAACCCAACCTCCACCTAGGGTGACCCCTCCTTCTGTTGGTCCTATTGCCTGTAATGGGCAGGCCCTCACTTCCCCATGCAGTAAGTCAGACATGCCCAACACTGAAGAAAGGAACGGAGCCCATGGTCCTTGCTCACGGCCAGGCTAAAACCGTTTAGAAGGAGAACATTTCCTGGGATCTCACTCTTTGCCAGGTGAACAGGCAGTGTGTTTTCAAATTGACTGTTTCTTTCTTTCTCTCTGTCCCACAGTACAGCCAGTAAGGAATCATTGGAGAGCAGTCTACAGCAGCTCAAATGCCACTTCACCTGGAACCTGAGGGCAGAAGAGGAGTCCTTGGATGAGTTTGAGGACAGGGTGTTTAACAAGGATGAGTTCCAGAACAGTGAGTTTAAAGCCACCATGTGCAACCTACTGGCCTATGTTAAGCATTGCAGAGGTCTAAACGAGGCAGCACTGAAATGCTTAGGGGAAGCCGAAGACTTCATCCGGCAACAACATCCTGACCAAATAGAAATCAAAAGTCTGGTCACCTGGGGAAACTATGCTTGGGTTTACTATCACATGGGCCAGCTGTCCAAAGCTCAGGAGTATCTGGACAAGGTGAAACAGGTCTGTAAGAAGTTCTCTAGTCCCTACAGGATTGAGAATCCTGTGCTTGACTGTGAGGAGGGGTGGGCCCGACTAAAGTGTACCAAGAACCAAAATGAGAGAATGAAGGTGTGCTTCGAGAAGGCTCTGGAAAAGGACCCAAAGAACCCAGAATCCACTTCTGGATGGGCCATTGCAAACTACCGTCTGGATGACTGGCCAGCATCCAATGACTATATTGACTCTCTGGAGCAAGCCATTAGCCTGTCTCCTGACAACACGTATGTTAAAGTCCTCTTGGCAATGAAACTTGAGGAGGTGCATGAAAACCGAGCCAAGGAGCTAGTTGAAGAAGCCTTGAAGAAGGACCCAAGTGCAATAGATACAATGCTTGGTGCGGCCAAGTTTTACGTCAAGGTACATGACACAGACAGAGCAATACAGTTGCTTAAAAAGGCTTTGGAATCCATGCCCAACAATGCTTATGTGCATTACTACCTTGGGTGCTGTTACAGGTCAAAAGTCCTTCACATACTGAACACCGAAGAAACCACATCTAATGGAAATAGGGAGAAGTTAGAGGCACTGATACAACCAGCACTGAATCACTTACGGAAAGCGGAGGATATCAAGGAGATGATCGAAAATTCCTGTAGTCACCTCGCCGGCCTTTATGTCACAACAAAGCAGTATGAAGAAGCCGATTATTACTTCCAGAAAGAATTCAACAAGGACCTCCGTCCCCTCCCTAAACAGTTACTCCATCTACGGTATGGCAACTTTCAGTTCTACGAAAGGAAGTGTGAAGACAAAGCCATCTACCACTATATGGAGGGTGTGAAAATAAATCGGGAATCAAAGCCTAAAGGAAAGATGAGAGACAAACTTCGAAAACTTGCTCTAAGGCGGCTTTCTAGAGATGAATCTGATCCTGAGGCCTTGCGCATCTTGGCATTCCTTAGGGAAGATAGAGAAGGCCAGGGAGCTGATAAAGCCTCGGAGGGAGAAGAGGACCCTGGAAACCGGGTCCCTTCAGCATCTTTGGAATGAAAACTAGTGACACAGTGGCAGGTTTACTGCTAGAAGGAAACAGCAAACCCTTACCAAGCTGCCATTCAAAATACTTAACAACTTCATGGACCAAGCATGGACTGTCATTCTGACTAATAGTATTTGTCAGAATTTTGGGGAATTCTGCTGTCAGGTTTTAGCACCTGAATTGCTGGATCATAGGGTGTCTGAGAGAGGGACCAAACGCAGGGAGAGATGTAGGATCTTAGCAAACAGCGTAGGACTCTATTTCTTTAAAATAGTTTCCACAGTAGTAATTCTTTAATCACCCCCCCAAGCTTGCCTGGAGTTTGATGCTGTATTTATGCAAAGCAGGCAAATTCCTCACATGGGTGAGTGTTCCACCGTTGAATTACTTGAGATGTTGCACAGCCCTGTTCTACAATGTCCATCAAAAGGCTGAGGAACCAGGGACTGTGGCTCGGGACTGGGATCCTAGCACTTGGGAACTGAGACAGGAGGATTACAGTAAGCTTGAGGTCAGCCTGAACATGACCTGGAAGGGGTGGTGGTGGTGGGTGATGGGAATTATAAATGTAATATTTAATGACTACATATATTTGCCTTGCTAGTTTGAGTGTAGATATGTCTATATAACCACTATTAAACACACACACAGAGAGAGAGAGAGAGAGAGAGAGAGACAGAGAGACAGAGAGACAGAGAGAGACAGAGAGAGAGAAGGTGGTGATTTTGCTTTATTGAATAAAATTGAGACTAACAAAATAATGTCCAATATTAATTGAGCTCAAAATAGAAATTCAATAGTGAGTCCCAGGTCTAAAAACAAACAAACAACAAAAGCTGTGGGGCCAAATCATTCCTCCAGTTTACCAGCCAGTCCTCAATCTATGGCGTCTCACACACATGAGTTCAACTACTCCATTAGCTCAGAGGCAGACTTCCAGAAGGCAGACGAGGAGACTTCTTAGCCACTCTTTTCTCCTATGACTATGTTGTTGTATGAAAAGAAGGGGGATTCTGTCTCCCATCCTGACAATTCATATAAACGTTTATTTCAAGCGTGTGGAAACTTCACTGGGGATGAAGAGATTGCCGATTTATACTTGCTGATTATAAACTCACAAGGGAAATGTTTATAGTCACTGTTAGGAAGCTTTCCCTGTCAAATGAACACTTACTTTATTCCAAAATGCTACATTGGACCCATATTGCAGATGCCAGGAAGGCAGCTGGCTGGAAGAATAACTTGGACTGAAGCTTAGGTGGAGAGACTTAGAAATGACATGGGTATTGGAGGTCGAGTTGTTTTCTTCCATTAGAAATGTGGCACATGGAGGAATATAAAAAATTCTTTTAACTCTGGAAAAAAACTATAGAAACACCAAAAATTTGACAACTGCCATTTCCTAGGCAGATCTTGAAGGGCCTAAGTGTTGAGGTTGATGTGAATCAACAGAGTCAAGTGGCCCAGCCTAAGAACTGTCAGCTACATTCCGGGATACAAAAATGTTTCTCTACTAGCATTAGCTTGTCTTTATGTATCCATGAACATCTTATTTAGCAATTAAAACATATATGAGTCTCAGATTGTTAAAACTAAACATTCCAACAGCTGTAATAATGGTCTATGATATTTTAAAAATTCAAATATTCTCTATGCATTAAGTCCATTGATGTTTGCCATTTGAATTTCTGGAAAAATAACAACGTTGTTTATAAATAATGCATGATGGAACATTAAGCTATGCTCTGGAATTGTACTGTACCTTCGCTTTTTTAGACTCAAGTGCAGATAATAAAGAGTAACATTACACATCTGTTCTCTTCTGATATTATACCTCTGGTGTACTAGGCAACATTCTGTCTTGACTTAGCCCCTAGGTTGCTTTCCTGTTGTCATGATCAAACACAGACCAAAGCAACTTAGGATTTAAAAGGTTTATTTAGTTTACAAGATACGGTCTGTTGTTGAGGGAAACCAAGACAGGAATTCAAGGTAGGAACCAATCGGAGACCACGGAAGGAGTTTAGGACATGACTTGACCACATCCTTCAGGGAATAGTATTTCCCTCCCTAAGGATATCTGAGGATGGAACAAATTTATGAAAGGGACATTCTCAAGAAGGGAATCTTGGGTACCAGCAAATGTGGGCAGGGACACAGAAATGCCTGAAGTCTTCCTCAATTTATAGAGAATAGTTAAATCAAATGGTGGTCCCAGGTATTTTTCTGAAGTAAAACTGCATAGTTGTGCTTTTAATAACCCTTGTACATGCGGGCCCATTATTAAGGCCTCTGGCTTCAGTGATGAATGCAAACCTGTATCTCTGTTATCAGGGGAGCTGAAACAATAAAAATGAGCCCGTGTGTGCAGTTGGCACTGTGTGCTCTCCTGCTGTGAGTCCCCTGGTCTCTCCAGACCTGATTTGGTGACCTGCTCACATCTCTTATGTATTCTCCAAGGTAAGTGATAAGTCCTCAGAAAAGCTCCCCTATGTGCTAGCAAAGAAGCCTGTTAAAACCAAGACACCTTAGCTGCTGTTTCTCTTGGTCTAAACCTTACAGATCAACACCGTGTGACCACAAACCTGCTTCTGTATGCCCCTGGAGTCCCTGCATTGGCTTGGCATTCCATGAGTACTAATCCCAGCCAGAGATATTCTCAGGAGTATCTGTGTGAGTGAAGAAAGCAGGAAAACGTCTCTCATCTCCAGCTTGCTTTCAAATAGGAACTCTGGTCAGTGAAAAGTTTCCCCAGTGTGCCTTAGCTCAGAGTTGGTCCCTGAACGGAGGACTGAGTTATGATGTCATGTCCCACCCATCCTGCCACTCCCATGAGTTTGTCCTTGCTGTGACAAATACCGGAGAGAAATAGTGAGAAGAGGGAGGGCTTATTGGGCTGATGTTCTCAGAAGTTAGAACCATGGTTTGTTGGTCCTGTATTCTCTGGGATTGTGGCAACACTGGAACATGCTGCGGGCAGTACTAGAAGCAACAAATGGCTTGAGATAGGGTATCATCTCCAAGTAGAATTCAGTGACCTGCTTCATCCACAGTTACCATCACTTTCCAGTGAAGCCATCAAATTAAGAACTATCAGTGGACTGAACTCTCAAAGCCCCCCCCCTCGACTTAATTACCTCTGACTGATTAAATTCATCAGCTTGGGTTCACGCCTTCAATGTGGGAGCCTTTGGGGAGCATTCCATATCCAAACCAGATCACTCCATGCCAGTAGATTTGTACGATATTCACCCAGTGAGAGTAGAAGGCTTGGAAGTGTTCCAGTCCCGATGACACTATTCTTTCAGCATCCCTCCAATGTGCCAGCCCCAGGCACCAACCTAGGAATGATGGTTCCAATTAAAGACTACAGCATCTAGGTGCTCCTTTCCACAACACTGCCCCCATTTCAGGGAAGGGATACAGACTTAACAAGCCAGCAAATTTCCTTATGACCTAGAGTGTGACTGCCTAGTTGCTGAGAATTGCACATTTGCAAGGGGAGACAAAAGAGGAAATCTGACTGAGACCCTTAGATATACCTAAGTGCAACAGGTAGTCGGTACTCTCAGCTGTACACAGCGCCTCCCTTCAGCTACCTAATCCAAGAACTCAGAACTGGAGCTCAAAATGGGGTTTATGAAAGGTTTGTGAAACCAAATGCCAAATAGTTCTTCTATAGGAAACTGCGGGCCAATTCCGTCAAAGACAATATGGAACGAATGAACGAATCACGGCAACTCCGAGGCCTCTCTGACGCCCTCCTCTGTAATTAAAAAAAAAATAGAGCATGCCTGCGTTTGTATCATCTCTGAGTTGGATGAATCCTTTCCATAAAAATTCCATTTCACCTCGAGGCTGGAAATTCCTGCGATCCTTGAAGTACTGGATCTGCTGCATGATGTGTGCACAGATGACAATCTAGTCAAGAGCCCTTGGAAAGCCTCTCGGCTTCCCCTTTACCAATGTTTGTCATTAGACTAAGTTTAGTGGGATGATTACAAAGTTAAGAGTGCTTCCTGCTCCTCCATTCAGTTGCCAGCACCCATAGCAGGTGGCTCATGACCACTTGCAAGTCCAACTCCAGGGAATGTGGTGGTCTTTTTTGCCTCTGGAGACAGCCATACACTGTGGACAGACAGACAGACAGACAGAAACACACACACATACTACATAAATATGTACTAAAATAAATCTTTTACAAATATTAATTTGCCCTCAGTTATAAGATGTAGTAGTATTCCAGTGTGTGTGTGCGTGTGTGTGTGTGTGTGTGTGTGTGTGTTTGTGCACACACACACGCACACACATGCTGTGTTTTCCATCATGTATGTGCTTGTCTGTTCTATTGTGTGTATACTTCTCTGTGTGTGAGTACTCCTTTATATATGAACATGTGTCTGTGTTTGTACATATGTATTACATTCAGACCATATTTCCTTTATCCATTCATATACTGATGGGCATCTGGTTTGGTTCCATAGTCTGACTATTTTGAATGTTACAATAAACATGTGAGCACAGATAGCAAAATCTTGAACATGTCAGCTTAACATCCTACTAAATGGCTAAAATGACGTCCCACATGTGAGGAGGACATAGCTTTGGGCTTGCTATAATGAAGATTGTCTAGAGGGAATTTCCTTCCTGCCCTCATGCTATTACCTTGTGCATAGAGTGTCAATGGGACTGACAGTAAATAGACTCTTTTCCTTCAATGATATTTAGCTCAGAAAACAGTACCAAGAGGTGGAGCATTCCTGACCTCCAGATGCTTGATTTTGAGCAAGATAAATCTTTGCTACATCTTGCTACTCCATTTATCTAAATAAGACAGGCAGACTGTTGCCTTCTTCAACTGAACAGGACTATTTCTGAGGCAAGGCCAAAGGTGCGAATTGGTGTTCATGGCCTCCTGTTCCAGAGATGCACCTTCTTTATCACAATTGAAGACATCGTGAAAGCGCCTAACTATGACTGTGTATCCCTTGACTCACCTTCTCTTAAACACATGTCAGTGTGTAATGTGAAGTAACAGGACTGTTCAGCTAGCTGAGGGCTGAGAAGACACACAAGCTGAGGAAATATTCTCAGAAGAGCGGAGCTCTCACGGATCCTTTGCATTTAAACGTTTCTTCTATTCCTTTGAAATGAACTTTTCACTTTTGCATGGTTTTTTTTTTTTTGAAAGGAGAGACTTTTATTTTACTACAATAAATTTTTTTGTTCCAATAATGGGGAAAATTATTGGTGACAACAAATGGCATGCAATTGTTACTAATACAGGACAAAATCAAATGTGTGTCCTAAGCCAGAAACTAGAATAAAACAAGAATGAAGAATGTGCAGAACTCATCTTACTGTGGTAGAGAATATCAGTTATGGTAGATTCTGGGTAGGGTTGGAGAGATGTCTCATCCATCAACAGAACCTGAGTTTAGTTTGACCATCCAAGCTGAGCAGGTCAACCACGTATAACTCAAGCTCCAGGGGACAGTATGGCCTCTCTTGTCCTCTATACACAGGTACACACACACACACACACACACACACACACACACACACACACACACACACACACACGCACATGCATACACATGCACAAAGGAGAGAGTTAATGGAACAGAGAGGGAGAAAGAGAGAGAAAATCAATTGATCTGTCAGCCAATCCATCAAGCAACCAGCCAGTCAATCACGACCTCCTTTATTCTTCCAAGAGGAAACAACTGGGTCAGTGTGCCCTGTGCCTGACTTAACCACTTCTGCTGCTCAGACCATTTCTGCACCGCTAAAGCAACATCTCTAATAACAACACACTTACAGTGCACAAATGCCCAGCGTACAGTTTTCTATTAATCAGAGCGGAAAGGGAAAAGGATGCAGGCCCGTCCTCCTTGGGCTTGTATTTCACCATTTCAAGTCCCTCTGGACCAAAATCAGGCATTGAGTTCTTAGGTAGAAAATGAAATGAGATCTCTGAAAACTTTAGACTTTTTGTGGATTTTTCTAACCAAAGCCTTTCAAAGCATAGGCTAAAGGCAAGTTCAGTGGGTCAAACAGGCGTGTCCTCTCACGCCTTACCTCTCACGCCAGTAAGAGGAGCAAGTTGCTACGTGAAACAGGGAACCAGAACTGCACAGCTGACTGAGTTCATGCCACCTTCCTGACACACGGCAGTGATCTCTGAACTGGAACTCTCTTCCAGTGACAGGTTCGCTTTGTGAGCTGAGTCTGCTTTGGGCTGTTTCGGGCTGAAAAGAAGCATACTCCTAATTACCAATCCATTTCTTTTCTAACAAGCCAGGCTAACCAGACTCTGAGTGCTTATGGGCATTAATATCATGACTAAGGGGCTTTTATCAAACCTTTTACCAATCGTTGTGGTGACAGTATGTGGAAACCTTTCTGGAACAGGTGCTTCGATGCCAATGAGACCACGTGGAAGAGAAGATATGCTGACTAATGGACCGTGGCTAGGAGAGCTCCTGAAAGACCTCAGTCTTGAGTAGTTTCATTTTCATACCATTCTCTAAAACAACAAGGTGGGGCAAAGAAGCAGGCAAGATTTTACAGAACCATGTGAGGCAACATGCAGGTTGTGAAGAACCACGAGCCAATGTTTTCAGTTGTTTCTCCAGGTCATTCTGTCTCAGGGAGCAAGTGACTTCATGTTTAGCAGACGAACAAGAAAAAAAAAGCCTTCCTTTAAGCAAATCGTTAAGTAAATCAGCAATTCCTTAGCTAAAAATTGGTCTACTCTACCTTCCTACTTCCACATGACCTCATAATTCAAAGCAGAATTCTTTGACTTAATCACAAGTCTGTTCTCCCACCCAGGAGGCAGTTATGCACATAATAATTCCATTCCAGAACTGGTATACAGGAAATGCTCATCGCAGACCTTTAGGAACTAAAAGGCACAGCAAATTCCCCTGGTGTTTTGCTACCTGAATTCAGTGTAGCATAAAACAAAAACATTGGTTCGATTATCCTCCAGGAAAAAAACAGGATTGAAAACTCTCTCCCACCAGGGAACACAGAGGGAGACTACTATTGTTCCCTCAAGAGATTTTAGAATAGTTTCTTTCATGTGGCCCCAGAAACGACTGTCAGAGTACCCTAGAGACTTTGTGGAAAACATTCTTCTTCCCAGATGGAATGTCATGCTCCAGGAAATGCCTCCCCACCCTCTGACGCCACAGGCTGAGAGCTTACATAAAGTTTTGTGTCCAGGACATAGAAGATCTCAGTAGTAAGTTTTGTTTTCCTCTTCTGGTTGATTTTAAGTCTGTTTCAGTTTCTAGTTTCCACTTCCCTTTCACAAACGTGAGTCATGAGAAACAGCAGGACATCAGCTGATGAGTTTCTCCCCCGCCCTCTGCCCCCTTATATAATCGTCTGAGTGCCCACTTTCGGTGAACTGAGATTTCTGAACTGTTCAGCCCACACCCAGCTTTTCACAGCAGCACAGAAACAGATCGCCGTCATGAGGTCAGTGCAATCTCTGGTTCTCCACCTTAAATGATAAACTGTCGCTCAGTGCACAGAAGTGTCCTAGGTTATCTGGTTGCTTGTTGATTCAACACACCTGAATTAGCACGACCTTTATTAGTGGGACCTTTAGTTATTACTTCTCTGTGTGCATTGAAGTACTCTGCAGCTTCTAAAACTGCTCACTGGACAGCCCTGGAGAAGATTTGTAGACACACTCAAGCACAAAGTTGGGCTCAAAGCTAAACTAATGGAATTGCTCTTTGGACTTGTCTGTTGTGTCATTCAATGTGATCAATGCACTAAAAGCTAGTGTGTGTGTTTGTGTGTTCAATGTGTGTGTGTGTGTGTGTGTGTGTGTGTGTTTGTATTACTGTATTTGTGTCTGCGTGTCTCTTTATGTGTGTTCACATGTGTGTCTGTGCCTGTGTGTCTGTGTCTCTGTGTGTCTTTTCAAAGGAACTATTCCTTCACGATCAGGTAGTGTGCCAGTTGGCATCAGTATTGCAAGCTCAATTCATGTTGCCGAAATGTTAGATCGCTCCATGATTAAGGTATAAGGAACAATTCTTACGGATGAGAAGGGGTTTTTCACTTTGGGGGTTTTCTTTCTCATTTCTCATATGCAACCAAATCTCAAACTTTCAAGTTGATTTTTGCTATTGTTTAAGGCTGCAGGGCAGGTAGAAAACTATCCCCCCTCAAAATATAAACTCTGCCTAATTTGTAGCTATGCAAGCAGAACAATGGTTACCTAGAGATGGTAAGGACAGAGTATGAAGACACACACAGGCATCTCAGGGATGGCAGCGAGGACCTATCAAGTGTGTGTGGGGGGCACATGAGCATAAACAATTGTCTAGACTCAGGGTACATAGACCCATAAAACAAGTGCATTTTTTGGTAAGTAAAGAGTAATCATAATACATTGATTTTTAAAACTTAAACTACACCTGCCATTGGAAGAGTCTCAGTGAGAACTAAGAAGTACTGCTGCTCCTGACAAGTACCTATCAGCAAAGAATAGAAGCATTGATGGCAGAGGGAAGGCTATTTAACTGCTGTGAGAGCTATGAAAAAAGACTGTCTTCCCTCAGCTCGAATGGTTACAAATGTTTAGCCAGGACCTGGCTGGAATCACAATGGATGAAAGGCATGCACCTCCAACTATGTTAGCCTACTCCTTCCTACAGTGTGGGACTCTGAAAGGATCAGTGTTAGTTCTGAGTGTGACTGACCAGAAAGTTCACCTGCCCGGAACCTTAATGGCTAGCCTGAACGAAAGGCTTTGCTGCGTTTGCTGTTTGGCTACATCGAAGACAAAAATTTAAGCAGCTGTGAGCTGTGAGATTATGCTGACCAGGAGTCTCTACCACTGCATTCTGTGAGGACTGGGGTAGCCTGAGCTGCTCTTGCCCAGCAATGTTATAAATTGCAGAATGGTGTAAGTAAAGGACCTTGGAGGGCACCTGGACCATTCTGGATTTGAGGTTCCTGCAAAGGTTCACGAAAAGCCTTTCTTGTTCTTTGTACAGCTTTGTCAGTTACGGTCTTTCCGTGTCTAGAGATTAAATGTTCCTATGTCTAAATTTTCCCATAAACCAACTTACCAATTCATGTATTATGTCTGTCTCTCTGTTTTAGTTACATGGCTTAGTATGCTGTGATAAGAGACCCAATGAAAGCAGCTTAAGGAAGAAAATGTTAATTTATCGCAGGTCAGATATTGAGGGTACAATCATGGCCGCAAAGTCATGGTGGTAACAGCAAATGCTGGTCTCGCTGTGTTCAGTGAGGAGGCAGAGACAGGTGAATACTGGTGCCCAGGTTGCTTTATTTATTTATTTTTATTTAGTCTTGGACGCTGGCTCGTGGAGGGGGTGCTATCCAGACTTAGAGTTTTATTTCACAGTTAACCATTTCTGAAAATACATTCCTAGATGTGCTGCGTTTTTATGGTAATTATACATCCGATCAGATTGACAAAGGAAATCAGCTGACACAGCATCTTTCTCCTTCACACTCACTCTGTGTAAGGACAGAGCAGAGAAGAGCTGAAGCCAGGGAAGGCCTTGAAGGTGCACTGGTCACACCTCTTTCAGAACAATCTGCCCCTTGAAATCTGAGACCTAAAAGGCAGCACCTAGGGTTCCATCTCCACTGTAGTTTCTTATATTGAAAAAGACTAAGTAAGATTTTGTGGGTTGTTGCTTCCTGGTCATCTTACTGTCATTCAGACTCCTCATCAAGAGGAATCACCAATAATTGGGTAATGTAAAGCTCCAGCTAATGACTGAGTCTCTGAGAACTTGAATTTCCTTTCTTTCTTTTTCTTTTCTGAGTCGGGGCTCACCATGTCACCTCGGTTGCCCTCAAATCCACACATATCAGTCTTCTTCTACCTTCTGAGTGCTCGGATTGAGACCGCATGACCACGTTCAGCTTTGAAATTTGTCTTTTCAGAATTGGGGAGCACATTATCAGGCTCCCTCCTCTTCCTGACTTGCACCTTCTACCCTGTAACTAGAACAGGGACAAGGAATTACAGCCTCTCAAACTGTCCTATACTTGTGTCCTGAATCGCAATTAGCTTTTGGTTATGATTAAAATGCAAAATTGCAGGGAATTCTAAACTCTTGAATGAATAGTTCTAAGACAAGGCTAAGAAGGAGACAGGGGGATAGAACTATTTTAAAAGGACCACAGATTTTTTTTTTCAATATATGTGCTGGAATTGGAGTACTACGTAATTGTGGGTGAAATAGTCACCAGCATTCCCTGAGTGTAGAAAAGGCCTTGTGCAATGGCTGTGTGAATCTGTTCACAGGAACTACCACAAAGGGGTGGCAGGTGGGAGAGTGGACAGGGTGTAGACATAAAGAGAACTTGAATGTTAATGGCTGATTCGTGTCTGAGGGATTAGCAATTAGAAAGGATGGCCGGAAAACAAACATCCTTGAGCCCACAGCTCACACCGTAGTGTGACTCCAACACCCAAAAGAAGGTGCTTAATTCTTCAATGTCCTGGGGCTCAGTCCAGTTCCCATGTAAAATTAACCATCACAAAATACACAAGATGTATGGGTGCCCATCATGGTGACCATGTGTGTTTTCTCCACAGTGAGGTCAACAAGGAGTCTCTGGAAGAAATCCTTCCTCAACTTAAGTGCCATTTCACCTGGAATTTATTCAAGGAAGGAAGCATCTCAAGTCATATGGAAGACAGGGTGTGTAACCAGATCGAAAATTTAAACTCTGAGCACAAAGCAACAATGTATGACTTACTGGCCTATATAAAGCACCTAGATGGTGAGAACGAGGCCGCCCTGGAATGCTTAGGGCAAGCTGAAGATTTACGGAAGTCAGAGCGCAGTGATCAAGCAGAGATTAAATGTCTGGTCACCTGGGGGAACTATGCTTGGATCTACTACCGCATGGGCCAGCTCTCAGAAGCTCAGGCTTACGCTGACAAGGTGAGACAAGTTTGCCAAAAGTTTGCAAATCCTTACAGCATGGAATGCCCGGAACTTGACTGTGAGGAAGGATGGACACGCCTAAAGTGTGGAAGAAATGAACGGGCTAAGATGTGCTTCGAAAAGGCTCTAGAAGAGAAGCCTGAGGATCCAGAGTGCACGGCTGGAATGGCCATTGCCATGTACCGCCTACAAGAAAAACCGGAGAAGCAGTTCTCTGTGGATGCTCTGAAACAGGCCATGGAGTTGAATTCTCAGAACCAGTACGAGAAGGTTCTCCTGGCTCTGAAACTGCAGAAGATGGGGGAAGAAGCTGAAGCAGAGCGATTGGTTGAAGATGCCTTGGAAAAGGGTCCTAATCAAACAGACGTCCTCCAAAAGGCAGCTCAGTTCTACAGGAAAAAGGGTAACCTAGACAGAGCTATTGAATTCCTTGGAAAAGCACTGAGATCCACAGCAAACAACAGTCCCCTCTACAGCTTGGTCATGTGCCGTTACAGGGAAAAACTGAAGCAACTGCAGAATACAGGAGAGGCTGACAACAGTGAGAGAAGACAGACTGTGGAAGAACTGAGAAGCTTAACTATGGAGTACATGAATAAGGCTCTTCAGAGGAGGCCAAGTCCTCTGAACTCCTACTCAGACCTCATCGATTTCCCGGAAGTAGAGAAATGCTATCAGATGGTCTTCAGCGAGGAGAGCCCTCGCGCTGAGGACCAAGAACTCTTTGAGCGCTACTGCAACCTCCAGGAGTGTCACAGGAAGTCTGAAGGCCTCAAAGCCCTGAAGGATCTCATGCAGTTTCCCAGACATGAAAAATCCACCGAGAAGGAAGAAGTTAAACAGCAAACGCAGAACGGAGATCTTAACCTGCAGTAGGAATTTTTGCTGGATTGTTGGCATTTCCAGGGAATAAATGAGAAGCTGGATGGGTGAGGGGTGTGGGAGGCAACACGATTTGGGGCGCAGGCAGCCTATTCCTGACATCCTATGAGCCTGATAACAACCGGAAGTGTGTCAGCGTGCAGACACTCAGCCCTGCGCTGAGAGAGATGTGCTATGAAGTGGTGCATACAGAGAGGAAAGGGCTGGAAAAGCAGGAGCCTTCCTGTCAAGGATCGAGGACAAGCAGCTCCTGACTGTTTCTTTAAAAACCTGCTTTCTCTCCCTGACTCCTCTGCTCATCCTAACTATAGAATTTTCCACTCAGTAGATCTTATTACTAATCATGTAGGGAAATGGGGCTTAAGGCTTAAAGTGCACCTTTTGATCACAATTTTTCTCTGCAATATATGGCAACTGCCAACAAAATTTAGTCTGGTATCTTCATTCCATTTCACTGTAGTCACTTAAACCTGAAGGATTCACTTTTGCCCAACCCTAGAATATTCTGTGCATATCATCCTTATATTCTACCGTGTGTGTGTGTGTGTGTGTGTGTGTGTGTATCCCTAACAGTGATCCTGCAGTATGCCAAATTGAAATTGTAGAATAAATCTAAAAGTTTCAACTAAAATATAATTGTGTGTATATGTGTGTGTATGGTGGTAAGAGACAGCAAAATAATATGGTAATATTAAATATCGATGGTTCTTCTTTTAGGATGGGCAGTGGCTTCTGTGACCTCTATACCCCTTTCGAAGAGGAAATGACAGCTATATTAGAAAAAGAGAGGCCAAGAAATCACGTGGGATAGGGTTGGGGATTTAGCACAGTGGTAGAGCACTTGCCTAGCAAGCACAAGGCCCTGGGTTCAGTCCTCAGCTCTGGTGTATATAGAGAAAGAAATAAAAGAAATGGGATGGGAAACAGTTTGGGGGATCTGATGGGCAAACAGAGGGAAGTGCAGGAGGATGGATATAATCAACGTTTATACATGGATGAAAATTTCAAAGGCATTTTCAAAACTCTTCTTCTGCTAAGACGATGGAAAATGATGAATGCACATCAGGGTATCAAAACATCTCTGTTTTAGCTTCTGTGCACTGAGCGAATCAAGTTTAATCAGTGTATGTAGGGACTTCTGCTCTTCTTCTAGTCTAAAAGATGCAGTTGCAGCCTGAACACAGTTAGCAGCCGATTCTTTAGCCACATTTCTGGGCGCCCAGAGATTCCTGAGCAAATGCCCTCCCATCCCCGTGTGGGGATGCCAGTGGTCAGCATCTGCTACTGAGACTTTCACTTCATTGGGCCTTCAGAAGGGTCTCTCAGACTCTTTAACTAATCATTCCACACGTTCACATTTCATACGATATCCCACTTCCCGGTTACCCCCTCCACCAACCCCTCATCCCATGATATCCCACTTCCCGGTTAAGAAAAGATACAGCTCTTAACAAATTTGCGTGTAATCCTTGCACAGGGGCCATACTTATCTTCTCTGTACAGTTCCCCTGTTAGTGTCTGTGCTGTCCACGTGAGCACTGTCTCAGACTCCTCACGCTGTTCGACTGCAGACAGTGTTGTTGCTGTTATCCCTGTTGTTTACAGACACAGTTTCCCTGGAGAGCCCAGATAGGCCTTGAAATCACAGTGTAGCCCAAGCTTGTCTCAAATTCACAGTTCTCTGGCTTCGGCCTCCCTACTTCTGGGATTTCAGGTGTGTGGAACCCAGCTCTGAGGTCGGGTTTTAAATTCATTTACGAGTATAATTTAGAGCCACAGGTAAGTACAACGAAGCAATAACATAAATAAGATGAGCTTTTCAATAACTTTCTTTCCTCAGATGGGGAACTGAACTCTGAAACGATTGCCTAGTTAGCTTAGTAACTGGGAACTGTTTTAGGAGGTGAGTAGGTGGGGGGGGGGAAGACCCCCGACAATATACAGATCTGTCTCTCAAGACTTAGAACTCCACACACCAAGCAGCCTCCAATAGACACAAAATAACACTTATAAAAAACTGGAACCTTGCAGGGAGTTTGAGATTTACCGAACGCTTTATTTAAAGAGTTAAGTAAGGAGTAGTAACACAACTTCTATTGCAGGGTGGAAAGTGGCAGACCAGCTTCGACTGCACGGTATGTTTTAGGCCAGACTGAGCAATACAGCAAGATTCTATCTTCAAAAAGTTAGTGATAGAAGCGTGACAACGAAGCACAGGAGAAGGCAATGACGTTGAGAATTAGTGAAAGAGTAGGTTCTGACAGTTCTTACTATGAAAAAGTAAGTACTCGGGGTGATCCATGTTCATAGACTGATGCGGCCATTCCACAGCTTATGCATGTATCAGAACCTCATGCTTCAGCACAGGTACATGTAATTTTAATTGCAAGGGCTATCATATTGATGTTTAAAATGAGAGGCTAATATAAGAGACAGTAGTATAATGAATAAATGTACTCTGTAGACTTTGTCACATATCCCCATCCTTTCTTCTCCTTCCTTGCTTTGTTCCTGTCTCTCCTCTGTCATCTATCTTCTATCCGCCCATCCATCCATCCATCCATCCATCCATCCATGCATGCTGAATCGCACACGCACATGCACAGTATGTAACGATACATATATGCGTATGTTTTCTGGGTGGACAATTTGGTATTGCATAGGCAGAGTTCCTGCACTCTTCCTGGGGAAGATTACTGCTCCCATCCTCGCCGTCCTTTAGTTGCCTAAGGTTGAGGACTCCCAAGCTTTTCCACTTCCACTTTAGCACGCCCATCAGTGTCTTCCTGTTCTGTCATGTTTGGGCAGTTATGGTGGGGAGACTTCGTGGGCATTGTGCCTCTGACATTTACAGGAGACACGACATCATTCCAAACTTTCTGTTCGTTTTGCTTTTCATTTTTATCCACTTTCCCTTCTGCAATGATCCACAACCTTAGGTGCAGGGATTGTGATACAGATGTATATGTTGGGATTAGGCTTCGTATCTCTGCACTTTGACTGGCTGTAGTTTTCTACAATGGTCTCTTTTACAAACAGAATTTTCTTGATGAGGAGTAAGAAATACACTCATTTATGAATATAAGGGGGGTGGGATTTTGAAAGTAGTTTGGGATTACGATGGTTTAGTGATGTGGTAGTTGTAGGATCTCTTCTGAGACACGTGACTTCACTAGTCCTAATAGTTCAGCAAGGTTACCTTACCAGGCCAGGGTTCCCACTTGATGGTCAAGCCTTTAGTTCCACTTGAGTATTGTTGGTTACCCCTGAGGTATGCATGGTACTAGTGCATCCTTAGGGTTATCCTAGTGCCATGCTGGATGTTGTTGTGGTTTATAAGCAGCATTGCTGGGTAGCATTATTCCTTGATGCCCTTCTTTGAACAGCAACTGTAAAAGCTACTTCTCAGGAAGCAGGCTTTCAGGTCAGATATACCTCGGGTCTCCTGGGCCCTAAGTCTAAAGTTCATTGTGTCTTTAATAATAGCAATTCACCTTCCCACCTTCAGAGGGCAACCAAGAACAACAGTAGTATCCTAAAATGTCTTGGGAGTCCTTTAGACAACCCTGACCTACAACTCAAAAGGGGTTTCTCATGCCTGGTACTGGGATTTTTCGTAAGTCTATGGTTCTTTGGGGGAAGCCTTATCAAGTCAGATGGTAAATTTTCATTTCAACTCTGTATGTGCACACTGACTTCCGTGTATTATAGGAATTTCAGATAGGTAGTTACTAGTATGATTTCTTATGAGTTTTTCAGACACCCTTCTGGTAGACCACCCCTCTCCCTCTTTCCTCCTTGTATTCTTAAAGATTTAGTAGTGTTTATATTCCCAGAGCATCCTTGCTTTGTCCTTTCTGACCCTATGCAGTTTGATTTTGCTCTTTTCTGGTTCCATACAATCATAGAATACAGATCTTTTTTTTTTTTTTTTTAAAGATTTTATTTATTGTATATGAGTACACTGTAGCTGTCTTCAGACACACCAGAAGAGGGCATCAGATCCCATTACAGATGGTTGTGAGCCACCATGTGGTTGCTGGGATTTGAACTCAGGACCTCTGGAAGAGCAGTCGGTGCTCTTAACCACTGAGCCATCTCTCCAGCCCCCTAGAATACAGATCTTAACGTTCCAAACAAAGTACACTCAAAATTCTGTGATATTAGCAGATTTTACTGAATACGATAGGGTTAGAAAAATAACAAGGTACTTTCACATAACTCTCAATAGACTGAACAGTATTAGACAGCTATTATGTCATTTTTTTTTTGTTGGCACATTCCAAAGAGGTGGCTCCTTTAGCCTACCTTCCTGAAGGCATTAAAGCGTTCTTAGTGATAAATAAGTACCAATGTATTTGGACCAGAGAAATCCACAATTGTCTAAAATCAGACACTTGTATACAAGAAGGTGCATTGATTATATGGTTGGGGGTCATTGATCTACAGAAAAGCCTATGAAAATAAAACTACGGACTGAAACATGGTAAGGAAATCTTGAACTTCTCTCCTTTTTCATGCTCACCATTGCTTTTTATTTTGCTCTCAGATGTTGCTGAAGGTTGGGACATCTCATTAAAAATTATCCTTCCCAGGTCAAGTGCCCTTTGATCAGGATACTGGAAGACTGATGGTATAGGTCATGCACTCCAAAGGCACACTCATAAGGAAAATGTGCAGCTATGTGTGGTAGAAGAATGGACACTTCTGTGACACACCCGCAGGTTGGTGAGAAAAAAAAAAAAAGAAAAGACAAAAAGAAAAAGAAAGAAAAAAGAAAGAAAGAAAAAAGTAAAAAAAAAATCAGTGCTATAGAAAGGCAAGATACAAAAAAAGGCATCATCTGCATCTTGCTTCATTCAACTCTTTATATTTAAGGCAAGAGCTACAACAGAATAGTAGAATAGGGAGTCATGCCCACAGTTGTAAGCCACTTCATAACCTGTACCTCAAAACTCGGGGTTCAATTCTTCTGTGAGCCTCAGGGCCTTCTCATAGCATGACATGGCTTTACTTGTGTCCCCTTTCAGTCTGTAGACAAACCCAAGGAGGCTCAAGCTTTCCAGGACATGAACATTCCGCTCCATGCGTCTTTCAGCCAGCTTCTGTAAAGCCTTGAGAAGTTTATCCCTGAATGTAGAAGTCACCTCTATTTTCAGGCCTTTTAAGTAATGGGTGATGGCTGTATTTTCTGATCTCATATGGAATTGTTGGAACTTGCCGTAGCGGAAATGAATCTCTTGCTGCATATGAACTTCCAAGTCACTCACCATGCTCAACACTTTCTGAAAAGCTTCCTCTGCCTCTTCAAATTGTTTAGATTCTGCATACATTTCAGCCAGATCAATATAAGCTCTCTCATATGTGGGTTTCAGATCTAAAGTCTTTTCAAAATAATATAGAGCAGAACGAATGGATTGGTCTGCTCTTTCTCTATCCCTCCCCTTAGGGTGCATGTTTGTAGCTTCCTTTATTTGAAACACTCGGCTCTTATGGCAAAGGCCAATCTGGAAATGCAAGTAGACAGAGGAAGGTTTTGTCTTCAAGGCTCTTTCGAGGAACTCGAGAGCTTCTTCCACACAACCTTTTCTTCGGTAAAATTTGCCTACATATCCAAAGATATTGTTTCGGGAGGGTATTTTGGGCAGAGCTTCTTCAATGTATTTTTGTGCTTCATCTTGTTTTCCTAAATCCTGAAGCTTTAGAGCAAGGAGAACTTTAAGGTGTGGATCTTCTGGATTTAACCTGACAGCCTTCCTTAGAGGTTCTAGAGAAATCTCATTAGAGAAATCCATGCGAAAGGCTGTGATTGCATAGCCAGCGTTGTACTCAGGGTTTTCTGGTTCCTCCTGCAGAGCCTTTGCAAAGCAGGCCATGGCTCGCGTATAGTTACTTCCTCCACACTTCAGCAAGGCCCAGCCTTCCTCACAGTCTATCTCAGCACACTCCATCCTGTAGCGGAGGGGACTTGCAAATTTCCTGCAAACATTCTCCACCTTGTCCAGGTAGATCTGGGCTTCTGCCAAGCTGCCCCTGTGGTAATGCACCCAGGCACAGTTGCCCCAGGTCACCAGGCTTCTCTTGCCCAACTGCTCTCCCTCGATCAAGGCTTCAGCCTCTTTCAAGCTCTGCAGGGCTTCCTCCTGCTCACCTTTCAGGTGTCTCACGTAGGCCATGAGGTTGTGCATTCCCATGTTGTAGTCGGTATCAAAGAACTCAGTCTCCAAGATTTTTGTTTCCAAATCAGGCATGTAGTCATCTTTTATAACCAACTCCCAAGTAAAGTGGCATCTCAGCTCAACCAGGCTGTCATGTATGAGATTTCTACGAGATTCTTCACTGTATAAAAATAGACCCCAGTTAATGATCTCTTTTACACACTCTGCATACTGGGAATCAACAAGCATTTTAAGTCAGCAAACACCCTCCCTCCCTTTATCCCTCTGATCAGTGTGTATTTATCACTCATATGGAGTATTTCACATTATGATTTTAAAAATGTGCCTACTGAATGGTGCTAGTATTGGGTTACAAAAAAGCTAAAAGCCAATTAAAATAATTTCATTGATATCAATGGAGTTTCACCCTTTGTTGGCTCATTTTAAGCCACCTAGACACATAGTCACATAGGAACGGAGAGTCTCTACTGAGAAAACATGTTAAGACTAGTCAGTAGGAAAGCCTGTGAGGCATTTTCTTAGTTGGTAATGGATCCTCTTGTGGGTAGTGTCATGCTTAGGCAGATGCTCCTGAATTCTACAAGCTGAAAGGCTATGCAAGCCCTGAGGAACAGACCAGTAAGTCATACTTCCATGGTCTCTGTTTCAGTCCATGTCTCTGGGTTCCTACCTTGACTTCCTACTGTGACTTCCCCTCATGATGAACAACAACTGTGAAATGACATAATCCCTTTCCTCCCCAAATTGCTTTTGGTCATAGTCCTCATCACAGCAACAGGAACCCTAACAAAGACATCAATGATATCTAAGGAATCTGGACATAGCAACCAAGTGTGACCTCAAAGCTTGTAAAGGCCAGAGGACCAGTAAGCCTGCTGCATAGGATGTCTGCTAAACCTCAGAAGGATACTGCATCCATGCAATCTCAACAGTATGCTTGCACAAACAGAACTTACAAGGATAGGAGAGTTTTCACAAGGCCCCTGTCATAGATACTTTCCTAAAAGCCTAGGCTGGAGCAGAGAAGGTGTTAGTGACTCCTTTCTCCAGCAAGTGCATGAAAGAAGAGGACCCCAGAGTAGAGCTGACACAGTATAAGGTCAAATGTAATGCCTGCTCTTTTAAATAAATGACTGGTGGTCAGATGATTCTTTATCTTAATGAAGGATGGGTAAACAGAATCTCAACAACCACAACAATTATTTCCTACCACCTATGGAGAAGCATAAAAATTAGGGGTCCCTGCGACAGAAATTTTTCTGTTCTTCTTTCTGTTCTGTTCTTTCTCCTATGATGGTGTCTCTTTAAGAGCACTAAGGAGAGAAAAATATTTCTTTGATAGTTGAAAAAGTTATCTCAATAATGTAAAGCTGTTTATCACTGGGGAAAGTTTTCGACCCAAATTCTTCTGCTTCCCACAGCCCATGGTCATGAGAGAGACACTTCTCAGGGAAAATATCCATAGAGATGTCTGTTACTCTAGAGCTGCCCTAATGTTTGGGGATGATCTGTCACGATTCCAAAATATGTGACCCTAGCTCAGGTATATGAGCTCTGGCCCAGCTAGTGCCCTAAAGGCAAATAGAAGCTCACATTCCAATGATCTAATCATGCCGTTTGTGCCATACATAGCAGGTATCTGCTCTCCTTGAGACTGCAGAACTTGAACAATTTCACAGGCTCTTCTGTCTCCTGCTAGGGGCGATAGCTTTTCTTTCTTACCTTGGTGATATCACTTGCTTTTCTCTTGGTTTGGATGGGGGCAAGGGGACTATGGAGCAGAATGTCATCACAGGTGTGCGTACTATCTAGAACAGTATTGCTCAGGAGACCAAGACCTCTGTTAGCAGGAGGCACTCTGAGGTGACTGCTATAGGGTCTGTATGAGTGGGTGGGACCTAATCCCCCTCGGCATGTGCTACATGAGGCCTGTATCAAGTGTCACACTGGATCCTTCTCCTATGGGTTTTTTATTTTTTACTTTATTGGCGGGGGTTCAGTAAAACTCATATCATATCAGTACCAGTTGGGTACTTACTGGAAACATGACTTTCCAGGTTCCAGCCCTAAACTGGTCAAACAGCAACCCTGGAGTATGCTCACTAATCTGGACAACCTGAGACTTCCAGTGCTACATTGGAAAAGCTATACTCAAAACTTGCAAATTAGGAATCTTAGGACTATGATGCTTGAATTCTAGAAAACACACAACCTTTTCTTTTCTAGTTCTGTTAGATATCATAGACTACAGAAAATACTGTCACTGGGAAGCATTCTAGCTTCTTTTCTGACCATATCTGGTATTGAAGTTGATTAAGGAGGAAAAACTAGTAGTGAAATGGGCCCATCACTAGAATCCCTCCTCCCACACATATCTGTACTTGGCATGAGAAGCAGCTGCATTTTAGTGACTGCAAAGAAAATATTTTTGGCCTAATATTATATGTGAGCCACAGAAACATACCTCAAGACACAAATACAGGGTAATTGACAGCTTAGTTTTGCTGAGACAGGATGAGCTAGTCTTTCATAATTTCTATTTCACAAGGTCTGTCAGTTGATCCTGGGCCAGAAGGCTACAGATTGATGTTCTAACATGTTGCAGACTGCGGGACTGTCCAGGTGATCAGCTATCTCTATAAACTGGTTAAGTTTTGGAAGTTACGTTTTGTGATTCTTATATTTTCAGGTAACATTTAAGTCATTCTCAGATTTCTAACAGGGTTGAAGATTGAGTATAGTCTCAAAGCCAACCCAAGCCACTTAGCATTGAGCGAGGTGACACAGATTTGAGAGGACAGTTTTCAGATGGTATTCAAACTGATATCAGGACAGCTGTAGAATCAAGCCTTTTAAAGTTAGATGGATGGCAGAGTGCTTTACCTAATTGACAAATTGTTGGACTGTATGTCATTTGTACCTCATACTGTGTGATTTACTTGTCATAATTTTTTCAATTATATCTGGGAGAAGAGGTTTTTTTATTGGACAAAAAATGTGAAATGTAGAGAAATTTCCCTTAATTGGCTAAAAAAGATGACAAATATTCTATCGCTGGGAGAAAATGAGGAGGTAGGTTTTCTGGTGAAGACAGGAAGAGGAGGGGAGGAGGAAGAGTTGCAAGAGACATTGAACAGAGGAAGACAGAGGGAGAGTTATTAGAAGGAAGATGGAGAAGGCATAGCCTGGAGAAACTGCAAGTAGCAGGGGTTTTATAACTGGGGAATAAAGTGTTAAGGCATAGCTGCTAAGTATATGCATGTAGTTTATAAACAGACAACTGAGTTGTGTTTTCCTTGCATGGGCTTATTAGGGTTTGGATATTTAGCACACCACAGGAGAAATCATGTTACAAAAGATTCTGCTGCTAATATTCCTTTTCTGTTATTATCAAACATATATGATAATAACTAGGTATGAGCCCACCCTTTTGACCAGATTTCTGCAGATCTACGAAGATGTACTGTTTTGTAGTGATGCTATTTAGACAAATAGATGACTTCTTGCTTCTTTGTGATGATCCTGTAAGAATTCCTAAAACTATGTCAGTATTTATTAAGCTCTTTTACAGTGGGACCACTATTAGATCATTTTCTGATAGTCAAAACTGCAATGAGAACTCTGTCAGTCTCCCATGTGTCACCAGTTAATTGCTTCTTAGATAATAACCATACTTTCTACTACACAGAGCACATTCCAAGAGGTTGTAAAACAACCAAAGGTCATGAATAGGGAACTATGGGTTTATTATAGGTGATAGGATAGAAGATAAAATATTGACTGGGTTTATCTATACAAAACTCCACAAATAGCTTAGTTATGTTTTGTAACTCTCAGTGAACCTGTGGAGCTGTGACATATGGTGACTGTCTAGACAGACAAGTACTCGCAATGGATATGCATGCAAACGTGCACTGTTGCAAACTTCTTTATTTATGATTTGAATTTGTGTAAACTTGCGATGAACTTTTTACCATGTGATCTTGAATTCTGAACGATATGTAAGTGCCAAGGGCAAAGAGAAAAGGCCGAACTCTGCTGAGGAGAACATTTTAGAGAGAACACGTTTTAGAAAGATCTAAACAGAACCTTTTGGAACAAAACTGAGGATAATTTTTAGCCAGGACACATGAGAGATTTTTAGACAGAACTGACTTCAAGAACTTAGAAGTAATGGCACAGCATTGGGACAAAAGGTGTTGAGAGTAAGAGCATTACTGTGACATCAGAGCAGGAGGGGAGAGCAAGATTAGAAGGAGAATGCAAAGTGCAATGACTTAGAAACTATAAATAACATAAAATACTAAGAGAGCAATGTGCAGAATGCAGAGGGAATGAGGGAAAGGAAGCTGCAGAGAACAGAAGGAGCAGGCAGGTTTCTCCTTACCATGGGACAGAGCAGGTCTTTCCTTAATAACAAAGCAGGCTTAGTCTTATTAAAGGAACAAAGTTTTCTACTTACAAACTTGAGTTTAGCAGTAAAAGGGTAGAAGCCTTTTCTATCTCTGTGCAATGAAGATTGGAGCTAATTTTTCATCCAGAATGAGTGAGTTCTTTCTGCAGTGGTGCTTACCTTTTTGTTCTATATACGTATGTAAATATGGGTGTGTGTGTGTGTGTGTGTGTGTGTGTGTTTGAGTATGCAATTGTAACAGTGTGTATGTGTGTGGGGGGGTGGAGAATGTAATTGTGAGAATGCATGCATGCTGAACCTAACCGGATGAATGGAAATGTATAAATATGCATGTGTGAATCTTTATATGAATTTGTTGCTGTAAAATTATTTAAAAAGGCTGTCTTTTATCCAGAATTAGGTTCAGCACCACAGTGCCCCATGATATCTGATAGATATATCTTCATCTCAGTCAGCAAAGCCTCTCACCCACATAAAAGACAGGCTTTTTTAAAAATAATTTTATAGCAATACAAATTTATGAGAGTTTATGGATATTTGCTTATGTAAAAGTTTTTTCTTTTATGAACATTATTCTCTTTTCCCAGTTCAACAGAAGTTTATCGTTTCAAAGTTCCCCCTAGCCTAACGAGCAAGAGGCATCTGGACAAAAGGGAAAAGGTTCTAGCAATTAATCCTTTACTTAATCTCTTGATGTTTTAGGATGATGTGCTAAATGACAGAGACTACAGTTTCTGGCCTCAGAAGAACACAGAAGGTAGATCAGCAACAGCAGCAAAGTAACTCAGACTTAGATAAGTAAACTATTTATTATTACACAGCAACCCTAAATATCTCCTAAGATGGTCTTACCCTCCACCAGCACTCTTCCCCCTATGCTGCCTCAAGGAAAACCAACAAGAAAGAAGATCTAACTATGGCTGGCCCCCAGTGAAAGGGGAAGGTCTCCATGCTTTTTGTGAGTATCCAAAAAAGCTGCATTTTGTATTGATGTTGGA
The DNA here is from genome assembly GCF_011064425.1 of Rattus rattus. NCBI lineage: Eukaryota > Metazoa > Chordata > Mammalia > Rodentia > Muridae > Rattus > Rattus rattus. The sequence goes on from NC_046155.1 coordinate 34,223,300, forward strand.
TGGGTTGTCCACCAATGTTCTAGAGAATCTCCTTGTCTAATCGATCTAGGGCTAATGACCCTTCTATATCTACTTCCTGAATCACTGTTCCTCTACTGGCTTCCAAGGCCAATGGTTATTATGCTAATGCTATTGTTTGCCTCTTATCCAAAACCTTCCCCACTGAGCAGACTTTGAAAACTTATCAACATCAGAATGATGAACAGGATGAAGCATGCCCAGGAACCCATCAGTTATGGCTCTGAGTTTAGAGTGTCAATATATACAGAATTAAGGTGAGCAAAAATGAGAAAGTCTTTACCTCATGGTGCTGGGAGAAAGAACTTGTTCCATAGCACTTTAATTCAGGCCAAGAGACTCTTCCAAACTCAAAGGCATTCTAGGGGGTCTAGGATGAGCAAGGCATTTATATATGGAAGGATTATCAGTTTGCCACGCCCTCAATTCCTGAGTGAAACTGGCAAGCTTCCAGCTTAGAGAAAATGAAACCTAGAGAGGGCTGTTTCTGCTTTGATAGTAAAGAAGAGTGGTGGGTTGGCCTGGTGCTGTTAGTATTCTGGTGTTAATTCTGCTTCTTCAAGAAGGGTTGCCCCACAGTTCAGGTGATGTCATATGTATTTTAAAGAAACTTCTGACTTATCAATGAAAACAACAAAAACATCACCTTTAATATTAGTTTCTTCTTTCTACCCAACAAGTTTCTATTAACTTATCAAATCAAAACCTGCCTCCTCTCCTTTTCCCACTGCTCTGAAATCATCATTGTTTTCTGTCCACTTGCCAGTCTCTGCTCTGGATCAGACTTCTGTCCTCCCATGGGCAGTCAGTAAGCTTCCCCTTGGAACATTGAATTGTAAGTGGCCCATAATGGCTAGAGCTGGTGATTAGACATAAGAGGAAAAAGAAAGGACTGGATGTTTAAGAGTAGGGGATAGGTGGGAGAGGGGAGGGAGAACAGGAGGGGAAGAGAGGACAGTGAAAAAGGGGAAGCCACACTGGACCAGAACAACCTGGCCAAGAGAAACCACAAATAACAAGGAGTCTCATAGCTGTGGAACAAGTTAGTAGAGTGCTAGATCTGCCCAATCTAGGCATATAGCTTTAATTATTATTTTTTTTTTAGAAGGACAGGCAGTGGGCAATGTGGGAAAGCACCAAGGTTTGGCAAGGATAAGGTTGGGTCCTCCAAACATGGGGAAAGACTTTCTGCATCCTCTCCCTTCAGTACCAATGACCAGGGCACTGGCAACCTACAATCACTTTCGAATATAGGGGTTAGTTTATAATAACTGGATTGTGTGTTCTTTATATGGGCTTACTAGGGTTGGAAATTCCAGCAACAATGATATGCTTGATTTAGGAATCTAATGAGATTTTTGTGAGAAGCCATGTTCATGCTGGGCTCCATGCAGCCTTTGTGTGAGGATATAACTAGGGCTTTACATCTAGTGTTGGAACATAAAGAGTAGAGACATGGAGGTATATTTTCATCAACATATGAGAATATTTTGCTATGATCACATATACCAAAAAGGCTTTGCAGGATCCATTGCTTACAACAGAACACTGGAGAGAGCATTTGTGATAGAATGAGACTGCAGGTGCTTGGTTTTTCCATGTTTTGTTGTTGTTGTTGTTTGGTTTTGGATTTGAGATGTTGGTCTGAAAACAATAAAGTCCACATCATTTATATCCTCCTGTGAATTTCCTACCATTGTTGTGAATTTCCTACCTTTGTCGACTAAGACTACAACCATGACCTTATCAGTGGTCCAAACAACCTTATTTGAATTGGCCAGTAGAACATGTGTTTAACAAGTAGTAGGGTATGCAGTATTCAGACAGTGATGGGCGAATGGAGTCTAGAGCACCCAAGGAAGTTGGGTGCTAACATCTAATTCTGTATCTATATAGCTCTTTTGACTTGTCCTCATCCTTTTAAGACTGTTTCCGTGGATTCCCTTCAACAAAGTCTCGACAATCCCACAGACTGTCCATCAACCCAAATTCATTGTTTAATCAAAATTTTCTGAGACCAAGGTTAGTGTAATTCTCCTTCAGACTAGTAGAGGAAGCAGAAACTTTGAAAAGGTGTGGTTCTGAACTTCCTTGTAAGGTATTCCTGAGTCATGTTCATAGTTCTGTATCTTTGTTTAGTAGGCAGCAGTGTAGTCAGATAAGCAAAGGGGCAAGAACTGAGAGCAGTTTCCAGCTGTGCATTTCAACATAAGGTTATTGACTTCCCTCCAATCTGTGATAAAACCATGCTCTGAACTCAGAGGTATCTCTGACAGGGGCTTTTAACTACACTGTGCTTCCCACAGGTAAGACTTGGTTGTGTATCTGAGTTTGGGTCAACTGAAGACATCTTCTCCTGAGGACTTTCTCTCTTCTCCCCAGCTCACACGTAATGAGGGATATTGAAGTGTTCTGGTCTCATTTTTTTTATACACCCCTGATTGCACTGAGCAGAGCCAAAGTGCCACCTGGAGACACTGTTAGCCAGGGTCTTTACTGAAATTTGCTGCGAATATGATATGAGATCTTGGCTTCTTTGGTTGATATTTCTAAGCCAGATTTACTTACATATTAACCAGGATAGTAATAGGACTTTCCTTATGGGGTTGTGGTGAGATCAAGAGGAAAACTATGACAGTTGATCAAGAACATTCAGTAACTGTGAGCACTGTTCTCACAGTAGGACAAGTTTCTCCATCAGTCCTGAGCTAAGCATCAGATAGAAAACTACCTCACTGTAATTTCCCTCCAGCAGACATTGAGAGACATAACTCGGGTAGTATCCCTGTACAGAGTCTAAAGTTCTGTTCTGAGCTTCAATCCAAGGCAATGAAGATATTTCCATTTTCAGCTCAAGTTAAAAGCCATTGACTGAGCCAAGCATGGTGTCTAGAATTCCTCTTTAGTGCTGGTCCCCAGCACTATACATGCAGAGTGGAATGAGAGGAGACCTTAGAAAGGAAGGCTTCTCTCTCCCAGCTACCTTCTTCCAGTTCTATGTTTATAAGCATCTGCCTAATAAGCGAAAATCAAGTTTGTGATGCAAATATCTTCTTAACGGTAGTACTAGAATAAAAACACAAGCAAATGCTGAAAAGAAAACCAGGAAAGTTGCTCCTGTAAACCTTTTGTGCAACAAATTGCTACTTAGTAACTGTCAGGGAAAGAGAAAAAGTGTGTATCATGTGGTTACATAAATCTGGCAACGGTCTGAGTTCTGAGAGTCTCTGGGTCAGCAGATTTGGTGTTCATCATCTTGCTCAGAGTGTTTTGGGCACAAACAGATTCACAAAGCACACAGTGGGGACAGTGATATTTGGAAGAAAAAAAACAACTAACAGAGCATAGGATGAGGATGTCTGTGGGTGGGTACGAATAGATGTGCAGCTGCATTTGCACTTAAGGGAAAAGGAACACTGAAATCTACAGAGAGGCTTAGGTTTGAGACTGGGACAATTATTTGCTGCTCTGCCATTCTCCCTGCCATTCTGTCCATCCACACATCCTAATGAGTGTCTCCTTTAAGAAGAGCTCAGTGTGCTTGGGCTGCTAAATGAACTGTGTGTTCTATCTAATGGAGAGTGTGTCCCAAACCACAGGGAGCAGCTAAGAGCATAGATGGTCTACTTAGGAGACCCTTTGAGAACTGTCATGGAAAACCTTTCTGTCTCCACCGCACATGCCCTGAAACCTCCTGACGATCCTCTCTCTTTCAACTGTTTTTTTGAAATGTATATTCTTTCCTCTTTTTTGACTATTAAAAATATTGCTTTATTTTTAGTGAACCCACAAGGAAAACCACTACACAGCTGGTTTAAGGGAGCCACTCAAAGTCTTGGCCAGTATCAAACTCCACATATCCCTGGACTGCTATACAGTGGGAATGGCCATTCTCAAGCAGTGGGGCTCCAGCTGGTGTTTTCCATATTCAGTTATATGGTTATACATCTATCTACCACAGAAAAGAAAAGGCTATGAAAGAGTTGACGCTAGAAAAACAGCTTTATGATCTCTTTCATGACCAGTGTCCGTCTGTTGGCAGTCTGTCCTTCCTCATCATCCATTACCCTTTCTTGATCTGCTTTGTAAATGTTAGGATAATCCCAGATTTACAACTCCGTGTGTGTGTGTGTGTGTGTGTGTGTGTGTGTGTGTCTTTGTGTGTTTGCGCATGCGTGCACATTATATGCTGATCTGAATATGAGAAAGGAAATGCATTTTCAAACGTTACTTCTTTTGGAATTATATGTAATGACATCATTTCCCCCTTGCATCTCTTCCTTCCAACCTTCCCATACACGCTTACTTGCTCTCTTTCAAATTCATGGCCTCTTTATTAGCAATTGTTGTTACATACATGTATGTTCATACACTTTTTTTTACAGACCTTATAATTTCATTTTCCTTAAAGCTCAACAATTTTCCATTTTGTATAGCACTGCATCTTTATTATCCATTCATCTGTTCACAGACATCTAAGTTGGTTCCATTTCCTTGCTGTTATAATTTCTTTATTAATCCTACATCTGATAGAGGGATATCTAATATATACAAAGAACTCAAGAAGTTAGCATCCAGAGAATCAAATAATCGTATTTAAAAATGGGGTACAGAGCTAAACAAAGAATTCTCAACTGAGGAATACTGAATGGCTGAGAAGCACCTAAAGAAATGTTCAACACCTTAGTCATCAGGGAAATGAAAATCAAAATAATCCTGAGATCCCACCTCACACGAGTCAGAATGGCTAAGATCAAAATCTCAGGTGACAGTAGATGCTGGCAGGATGTGGAGAAAGAGGAACACTCCTCCATTGTTGGTGGGATTGCAGACTGGTACAACCACTCTGGAAATCAGTCTGGAAGTTCCTCAGAAAATTGGACATAGTACTATCTAAGGACCTAGTTATACCACTCCTGAGTATATACCCAAAAGATACTCCAACATATAACAAAGACACATGCTCCACTATGTTCATCGCAGCCTTATTTATAATAGCCAGAAGCTGTAAACAACCCAGATGCCCTTCAACAGAGAAATGGATACAGAAAATGTGGAACATCTACACAATGGAATGCTACTCAGCAATTAAAAAAATGATTACATGAAATTCTTAGGTAAATGGTTGGAACTGGAAAATATCATCCTGGGTGAGGTAACCCAATCACAGAAGAACACACATGGAATGCACTTACTGATAAGTGTATATCAGCCCAAAAGCTTGTAATGCCTAAGAAACAAATTCACAGATCATATGAAGCTCAAGAAGAAGGAAGACCAAAATGTGGATGCTTCAGCCCTTCTTAGAAGGGAGAACAAAATACACACAGGAGGAAATACCGGGACAAAGAGTAGATCAGGGACTGAAGGAAAGGTCATCCAGAGACTTCCCTACCTAGGGATCCATCCCATATGCAGCCACCAAACCCAGTTACTATTTCTGATGCCAAGAAGTGCATGCTGACAGGAACCAAATGTGGAGGTCTCCTGAGAGTCTCTACCAGAGCCTTACTGATATAGATGAGGATGCCTGCAGCTAACCATTGGACTCAGCACAAACACACCAATGGAGGAGGTAGAGAAAAGACTGAAGGAACTGAAGGGGTTTGCAACCCCATAGGAAGAACAACAATATCAACCAGCCAGACCCCCAACCCCGAGCTCCCAGGGACTAAACCACCAACCAATTAGTACCCATGGCTCCAGCCGCATATGTAGCAGAGGATGGCACTGCCCAGCATCAATAGGAAGAAAAGCCCTTGGTCCTATGAAACTAGCGGGGCAAACTACAAATCCTGCATCTCTGTGTTTGATGTCAAAATGCTCTTCAGATCTCTGACTCCTTTCAGCTTTGTTGACCGCAATACACTTCTTTCTCTTGAGTTGTTTCCACTCTCTGTTAGCAGGTTTCCTGGGCTTCACTTTTAGCCATGGTTTCTCTCTCACAGGCCTTCTTTATGATGCCGGGCCTCATCTTCTTTACATGATTCTTTCAGTCCTCGGCCTTCAACTGACAGTGAGGTTGCACCCTCACCAACCTCTCTTGGCTTCTCACAGTGCCAAGCCTCAGCTTCTCTCCATGTCCCCTTCACGCCTTCAAAACCGGTCACCTGGGTGACTCTTACTCATCACCAAGGCTGGCTGTGAAGCACAACCTAGGATACCTCACGCAATGTCCCTTCTGGGTCTCCATGCACGGACAGCCCTGTCACACATGGGGCCTCAGTGACTTTCCTTAGTCTCCGAGGGAGATTCCATTCTTGATTCTGTAGCCAGAGCCACGTGGTCAAAGCTGCCGCGTTCTGCTGCTTGCTGGGAGTGGCACATGACCCCCTTGTTCAATTACATCTTCATCAGCTTTCTGGTTTCCATGGCTTCCTTCACCACCTACGCTTGGCTGTCCTGGAACTTGCTCTGTAGACTGACCTTGAACTCGGAGATCTGCTCGTCTGTCTCCTGAGTGGTGGAATTAAAGGCGTGTACCATGTGGCCTGTAAGTTTTCCTCTATTTCCTTTCCACAAGATCCTTATAAGTTCTGTGTTGTGGTCCATTCCAGATACAGTCAAGCTGACAGCCGGGAATAGCCACCACAGAACTCCTTCATGTGTTGTCGGTGCTGTGTCTGGTCTGCACCCTAAAACTGTAGATGAGGATCTCCTGTGACATCCCTAGCAGTTTCAGTACTTCATGTTTAAATGAAAAGGTCTCAGATCCATTTCAAATTCATTTTTGAGCAAGATAAAATATGTGAATCTCATTCCATTCTTCCGCAAGTGAACATCATGAAGTTTTTGAAGTTTCTAATCACAGGTAATTTTAACCAAGAATGTGGAGAGCCTTCTGGGGACACTTGCTTCTAGGCACTTGGTGGGAATTTGGCCAGACAAAAGCCAGCTCAGGGCAGGAATCTGACTTTGGGCCAGGACTGGGGAATAGACCCAGATTTTTATTTTTTGGCTGTCCTGAGTTGTTTATTGGATATGAATTTTACAAATATTATGTGGATTACGGTAACGGTGGAGCTGAAGAGTGTCGCGCCTTCTCCAGGCTGCACCAATAGTGTGATGGAACTTGTGGCCTGATTTTAAGAACATTTGAGTTAATGCAAAGTTCAGAGCTGACTCAGGTGAGGCATGTGCGGCAGTCATCCTGATTAGAAAGTCGTTCACAAGACTTTGTTTGTCATCTTCTTTGTTCCTTGACCCAGAACTGATCTTATCACTTTACATGTTCTTAAAGTGGTATAAAAGCAGACTGGAAAAAATCCACTTCAGCCTCAGAACTGGCCGGAGTCATGTTATAATGTTGTCCAATCGTCTTAAAAAAAAAAAAAATCCTCACTCCTGCTCTGGAGAACCTGTTGACTGACTGAGCTGGCTTGATAAAAAAAAAAGTAGTTTTCAGAGCTCAGATCAGTGGCCTGGTTCTTATGGTTGGGAGAGCCGCAACTTCTTGGCTGCCCACTGTCATCCCCCAAGGCTCCTTAGAATAAAAAGACTCACAAGCGTTCTAGTCATTGTCTAGTAGAACAGTACATCCCAAAAGGTACCAAATCTAGAGATTTGCAAAGGGAAGATTTGGCTCGGGTCCATTTTTCTCGATTAGTGCCTTGTATTCCAAGCTCTACTTAAAAAAAGGATACCCAGGATATACCTGCGTCCCGAATTAAAGCAGGAGAGTGTGATTCCTCTGATCCCTCCAGTGCAAAGCTTGCTTTGTATTACAATGCATTTAAACAACTACTTCGATTTAGATGCCCCCTCCCACAAGTGCATGTGTCCCTAATAGAGAACATCGTTGAAGTCTGTAAGGTAATTGGCAGAACCCTCATAAATGGTTTCATCCATCCATGGATTAATGGATTGCGAGTTATGAAAGGAATCGGTTATTTATCAGGAAAATGAGTCTATTATAAAAGTCAGGTCGACTGTCTCTCATAAGCTCTCTCACCATGTCACGACCCCAACACTTGAGAGGTGAAGACCACCAGATCCAGGCAGCTTGCTAGCTCAACAGTTCAGTAAGAGACTTTAAGGTAGAGGGCCGGCAAGATGGATTAGTGGGTAAAGAGGCTTGCCAAGCAAGACTGGCTACCCGAATTCAAGCCTGGCAATCTATATAAAGGCAGGAGAGAAGACACTACACAAAGTTGTCCTCCCATATTCTAAAATGCACTGTAGTACAACATACACAATTTGCACAGAACATACAAAGACAGACACACACACACACAGATGCACACACAGACATACATGCACACATATATACATACACACAACGATGACAGTGATGATGATCATGCATGAAATTTTTGAGGAAGTCACATGTCCTCCCCACACATACATATATACACATTTAGGGAAAATTCTGGAAGTTGTGTAATTTGCAGGGAGATAATGTGAGAATTATTTGCTATCTGTATTTGTTCTATCAAACTAAAAATTGTTCTTGAAAACAAAGTTTACTGGTAATCAAAGCTATTGCAACTGGGAGAAAGGTCAGGGAAGCAAAAGTGAGGAACAATGCTACAGTTAGGATTTTGCTGCTGTGACCATGAAGCTCAAACCTGCTTCAGGTTAGTCAGCAAAGGGCTATTCTTTCATTTGGATGAAAGCACAGAGCTGAGAAGCAGGCAGAGTAAGTGTTCTGGTGAGCCAATAGACGAAAGGCAACACCTTTCTTTGGCTAACTTTGAGAGCAATTGTTTGACAGTCTTAGTGTTTGTTTCACCCTAAGGTCAATTACTATTTCAGCTTTGTTGTGGGAGAAGAGAACTCTGGTTAAGTAAAGTGTACTAGCATTGCCTTCTGTCTAAGTAGCACTGTGAACTGAATGGTAATTAAGAAGCTAGAAGAGGCATTGTCACAGCTCAGCCAGGGGAGCAAGTAGGACCTAAGGGGGAAGGACATTAGTGTAACTGAGCTACTGGAACAAAACGCCATTCTTTACAGGAACATGGGTTAATTCCTTATCTTGCCTTTAGTAAACAGCACTACAACAGACAGGGGTAGGGGATAAAGGCATTTCTTTGAAGGCTAGCTTACTTTGGAGAAAAAAAAAACTAGTTTTTGAAACATATTATCTCAAAACAAAGCAGAGAATAGAAGCATGTGTACTTTTTAAATACAATGTATATTAATCCTGGCTGGGCTCTATATTCCCTAATAAAATAATGTATATTATTTTATTCCTTATTGGGAGAATAAATCCCCAAGTCTTTGTGTTAACTGTGCCTGAGGAGTCTACCTTGATGCTCTGAACATTCAAACTGTCAGCTGAGATAAACTCCTTGTCCCTTAAGCTGCTTTTGACAGGCATTTTAGCAGAGTTTCTCACCTCTTTGGAGTCCATGAGACCCTCACATAGATAAACCTTTAATGGAACTGTTGCCTCAGCCACCAAAATGTCTGCCTTCATCATGTTAACTGTCACATACACAGGCAGTTACATTAAACCAATGTGCATTAGAAAAAAATCACCGAAAATTTTTCTTAAGGGTCATCAAGATGTAGTGCGTTTAGTTCCTTCCCATGCCCACACGAATTATAATACAGCTTTCTCACAAATGTATTGAAATCAAAACAAACAAACAAACAAACAAACAAAAAAAGTTTTCTAAGAACCTTAGCCTTCTGAGTTTGTACATCATGACAACCCCTCCCCAAGTTTATTCAAGGTCCTGTGTGGGTGATAAATGATCTCATACCAGCTGGTACTGCGGGGTAGCCCAAGGGGAATCCAAGTGAGCAAACATGAGGTAGGGTTAAACCAAAAATCTAAGCTCACAGATATCACACTAGGCTCTGCTGAAAATCAAAGTGGGCACTCTCGAAAAATGGGTAAGCTTTCTAGTCACACAGCTAAGTGACTGCTGCTCCACTGCCAGTTCAACCGAGCCTCCATACTGAGGGGCCTTTCAAATACACTGCCTTTACAGTTTGTCATGAAGGGCCCAAAACATAGCGAGGTCTTCACTTTAAAAGCTCATCGGTCACTGCCCAAATGAGAAAGTCAAACTTTTAGGAGTATTTTTCACAGAAAAGAATGACTTAAAACCGAAAGTTACTTTCTCTTTACCAATAGGCATTCATAGGCAATGGACACCTAAGAGTTAGGCAATCAGAATAACATGCCAACCAGCTAGAAATGTCCCCACATTGTAACCACAGATATCAGTTAGCCAGGAGCTGGTCTCTGTTATAAGGTACCTGTGTTTCTAAAGTCTATGGCTTCCTTTAATGAACAGAGACTAAGAAGCATAGACTGGAAAGTTAAGATGGGTTTATTTATTTACAGTTTGGTCAGGTCAGGAAGAGAAAGACTTTTACTTTCCATTTCCCTTCCCAGCAGCAGGGTTACGAGTTTATAGAAAAGAGGAAAGAGAAACCTGGAAACAGATTGTGTAAATCTGACTGTGAAATAGCATGACAAAATTGCAGGAAGCCTCTCCCTGTGAGGCAAGCTCTTCCTCTGATGCTTCAACATCAAAACGTTTTAGTCTTCCACTTCTTCCACCAAAGAATTTTTGCACCCATTGTTTTAGGGTTGTGCTTTCAATAGTCTAGTAAGCGAAGTGGAGGCATAGTGGTCTTTCTAAATGTCTCCTCTCTGGTCAGGGCATCACTACAGAATGCAAAAGCAGAGGTTGTAAAGTGCTGGTTCTGAAACCCAGTTAAACACTCAACTTGATTTTCATGGTAAGTATTGCAGTTTGTGTGTTTGGGATGGAGAGGTGGCACAGTGCTTAAGAGCCCTTACTGCTCATGACGAGAATCTAGTTCAGGTTCCAACACCCATATGGTAGCTCACAACCATCTGTAACTCTAGTTTTGGAGGAACCCCTCTTCACCCCCCACAGTCTCCTTCATGCACATCCTTAATATAAACTCATGCAGGCACACATGGACACACATAAAAATAAAAGATTAAATAAGTAATATTTAAAGTTAGCATGTTTATCAGAGATTTGTACTGGCATTCCCAATTGACAATGGACTGGATTTGTGGATTACGTACTGAAAAAGTACAGTAGGGGTGGCTAGACTTAAGGAAGGGAGCAAATGGGGCCATCTCTAAGTCAGTTGCTTTCCAGGCACTGTGCGGGACATATGAACGTCTTTGTCAGTATCCTTTGAGTTGGAAAGAACAACATCCCAGTACATAGGGACTGTTTTACTTAGGGTTTCTATTGCTGTGAAGAGGCATCATGACCACAGCAACTCTTACAAAGCAACACACCTAATGGAGCCAGTTTATTGTTTCAGAGGTTGAGACCAACCAGGCCTAGCTTGATCATCTGAGACCTCAAAGCCTTCCCCTAGGGACACACTTCTTCCAACGAGGCTACACCTCCTAACAGTGCCACTCCTGTGGGCCTCTGTGGGTCATTTTTATTCAAACCACCACAGGGACTTAGAGAAACCGAAGGAAGCAAATTCCATATGGCAGAATGTGAAGAGTCTCTCCTGCTTGTAAGACATTTCCAAGGGTTGGGCTTCTGTTCTATCACTTTTCTTGAGGAAATAGGAAGATGTGGAAGACACTGAGAGACCAGAGAAATACGTATGAGCACAGTGGGGTGAGACAATCGACTTGTGGGAGATACAGGAATGTGAGGATTCTAGGCAGCTGCGTTAGCAAATAAGACCCAACTGCCGCTCAAAGACAGGCAGATGTAAAGCAAGAGATAAGCCAACTTGAATTAAAAGTCTTATTAAATCAGATTCTTTCATCACACTTAAAGTATTATTAGTGCTTTGTGTGAAGTATGTGACAGGTATGTGACTGTATGTAAGAGTGTGTATGTGTGTGAGTGTGTGTAAGAGAATGTGTATGTGTGTGAGTGTACGTGTGTGCGTATATGTGAGCGTGTGTGAATGTTTGTGTGTGTGAATATGTATGTCAGTGTGAGAGTATATATGTGTGTGAGGTGTGTGAGTGTATATGTGGATGAGTGTGTATGTAGATGAGTGTGTTTATATGTATGGGAGTGTGTGTGAGTGAATATATGTGTGTAAGTATGTGTGAAACTGTATGTGTGTGAGTGTTTATGTGTGTGAGTGTATATATATGTGTGAGTGTGAGTGTGTATGTGTGTGTGTTTATGTGTGAGTGTATATATGTGTGAGTGTGTATGTGGGTAAATGTGTATATGTATGTGTATGAGAGAGTATGTATGTATGAGTGTGTTTGTATGTGAATGTGTGTGTGACTATATCTGTGTATATGTATGTGAATGTGTGTGTGAGTGTGTATGTATGTGAATGTGTGTGTGAGTGTGTATGTATGTGAATGTGTGTGTGTGTGTGTATGTATGTGAATGTGAGTGTGAGGATGCCACTTTGTACACAGTGCATTTGTGTAAAGGTCACAGTACAGCCCCCTGGATTCAGTTCTTTCCTTCCACCATGGATTCTGGGGATTGAACCCAGGAGACAGGCAAAGTATAGCCATTCTCTGATGATATAATAGTATATATAAAACTGACCCCAGACATTCTACCAGAGAACACTTACAGATGATGAACACGTTCAGAAAAGTGGTTGGACACAAAATATAACTCAAAAAAACAAGTAGCCCTCCTTTACACAAACAATAAAGAGGCTGAGAAAGAAATTAGGGAAACAGCACCCTTCACAATAGCCACTAATAATAAAAAAATATCTTAGTGTATCAGTAACAAAGCAAGTGAAAGACCCTTAAGATAAGAACTTCAAGTCTCTGAAGAAAGAAATTGAAGATCTCAGAAGATGGAAAGAGCTCCCATGCTCATGGATTGTCAGGATTAATATAGTAAAAATGGTCATCTTCCCAAAAGCAATGTACAGATTCAATGCAATTCCCATCAAAATTTCAACACAATATTTTTACAGACCCTAAAAGAGCAATTTTCCACTTCAGATGGAAAAACAAAAAACTAGGATAGCTACACCTATCCTATACAATAAAAGAACTTCTGGAGGTATCACCACCCCTGATTTCAAGCTGTGCTACAGAGAAATAGTAATAAAAACTGCACGGTATTGGCATGAAAACAGACAGGCTGATCAATGGGACAGAACCAAAGACTCATAAATAAACATACATATGTACAGACACTTGATTTTTGAGAGAGAAACCAAAGTCATCATACCAATGGTGCTGGTCTAGCTGGATGCCAGCATGTAGAACAATGCAAATAGACCCATATTTATCACCATGCACAAAACTCAAGTCCAAATGGGTCAAAGTTCTCAACATAAAACCAGACACTAAATCTAATAGAAGACAGACTGGGGAACTGCCTTGAACCTATTGGTACAGGAGACAACTTCCTGAACAGAACATCAACAGCTCAAGCACTAAGATCAACAATTAGTTAATGGAACCTAATGAAACTGAAAAGCTTCTGTAAGACAAAGGACACTGTCAAAATGACAAAGCAACAGCCTACAGAATGGGAAAAGATCATACCAAAACTGTCTCAGTCATGGTTTCACTGCTGTGAGCAGACACCATGACCAAGGCAAGTCTTATAAAGAACCACATTTAATTAGGGCTGGCTTACAGATTCAGAGGGTTAGTCCATTGGGAGCATGGCAGCATCCAGGCAGGCATGGTGCAGGCAGAGCTGAGAGTTCTACATCTTCGAATACTAGCTTCCAGGCAGCTAGAATGAGAGTCTTAAAGCCCACACCTACAACCACATACCTACTCCAACAAGGCCACATCTACTCCAACAGGGTCATAACTTTTAATAGTGCCACTCCCTGGGTTGAGCATATAGGAACCATCACATTCTACTCCCTGGCCCCCATAGGCTTGTTCAAACATATGAGTCTATGGGGGGCCAAACCTAAACATAGTATGATGCAAAATATATTTAGTCTAACTTCCAAAGCCCCCCCTCCCTGCCTACTCTATAGCAATCTCAACAATGTTAAAAGTCCTAGGTTCAAAGTCTCTTCTGAGATTCATCCACTTATCTGTAATCCCCAATGCAAGTCAGGAAACCAGCAAACTCCAAACTCTGCACCTCCATGTCTGATGTCAAAGTGGTCTTCAGATCTCCAATTCCCTTTTCATCTTTGTTTAGTGCAACAAACTTCTTTCTCCTGGGCTCGTCCGACTCCCTGTTAGAAGCTTTCCTCAGTAGATAACCCACAGCTCTCAACATCTCAAACATCTTGGGGTCTCCAAGGCAACTTCAACATTACTGCTTCTTGTTTCAATGTCTTGGATCCACACATGATCTTCTGGGACCCTCCAATGAGCTGGTATAACCTCTCCAGCTCTGCTCTCTGTAGCACCCTAAGCTCAGATTGATCCACTCCACTGCTGCTGCTGTCCTTGGCGATCATTCCATGATACTGGCATCTCCAATACACTAGGATCTTCTGCTGTAACTAGGCTTCACTCATAGCCTCTCACACACTCTCTTCATGGTGCTAAGCCTCAACTCCTCTGCATGACCCCTTCAGTCCTGGGCCATTAACTGCAACGGAGGCTGCACCTTCACCAATGGCCTTCCATGGCCTCTCACAATGCCAAGCCTCAGCTGTTCTTCATGACCCCTTCATGCCTTCAAACCAGTATCATCTGGGTGATTCTTACACATTACCAAGTACAGCTGCAGCATGAGGTACAAGTTTGGCTAGCTCTTGAACACAGCTTCTTTGTGCTCTCAGAAAACACTTCCCAGAAGATTTAACCTCAGTGATGCTGTTCTCCTCTTAATTACCACTAATTTATTAGCTCCAGCTGACCAGCAGCAAGAATTGTCCCAGTAGTCACTTCTATTCTGGACTCTAAAGCCAGAGCCATTTGGCTAAAGTTACTGAGTTCTGCTGCTTGCTGGAGCTGGAACATGCACCTCCCCTGTCCTATTACATTATCACCAGCTTTCTGTTTTCCAGCTCCTTCACTGCCTAAGCTTGGATGTCCTGAAACTTGCTCCATAGACTGACTTTAAACCCAGAGATCTACATGCCTGTCTCCTGGGATTAAAGTTATGGTCCATTAAGCCTGGATTTAAGTTTTTCTTCACCTAGAACTTGCTCTGTTCTAGGCTGCCCTTGAACTCAGAGATCTGCTTGTCTTTGCCTCCTGGAATTAAAGGCTTGTACCATGCCTGGGCCTAAACTTAGCTGTGTGTGATCTTGTCCCAAGGTCGCAACTCCCTTAATTCAATTTAATATCCTTGAATACAGGGTTCAGCCCAAAAAATGTGGTATTTTTACCACAAGGACACTTACTCAACTATGCTCAAAACAGCTTTATTTGTAATAGCCCCAAACTGGAAACAACCTAGATGTCCCTCAACTGAAGAATGGTTACTGAAAAATGTGGTGCATTTTCACAATGCACACTACACTCAGCTATTCAAAACAAAGAAATCATACAACTTGCAGGCAATTAGATGGAAATCAAAAATATTAACCCGAGTGAGGTAACCCAGACCAAGAAACACATGAATGGTATGAACTCACTTATAAGAAGATATTAGCCATAAAGTACAACATACCCAAGCTACAATCCACAGACCCAAGGAAGCTAAGTACAAGGAGAGTCCAAGGAAGGATGCTTAAATCTCACTCAGAAAATAAAATAAAATAGACATTGGAGGTACATAGAGGAAGGGAGCTGGTTGGGAGAGGGCATGGGGAGGGGAACTGAGCTGAGGATCCTGTGTGTGTTGGCAGAGCTAGAGGGCTGGGATAGAGAAAGGAAATAGATGGTGGTGGGGCACCTCTAGGAAGAGCCTAAGACTTGGGATAGATAGGGGAGGGGGAGTCTATGGGAGTGACCCTAGCTAAGACTCCTAGCAGCAGGGGATATAGAGGCTGATGTTGCCACCTCCTGGAGCAAAGAGGAACTTCCAATAGAGTTGGGGGGGGGACACTAAAAAAAACCCACAAATCCTTCAACCCAAAATGTATACTATCTACAACATGTGCAGGACTAAAGATGAAGCAGAGATTAAGGGAACGGTCAACCAATGGCTGGCCCTATTTGAGACACATCCCATGGGAGAGAGCCAATCTCTGACACTATTAATGATGCACTATTATGTCTGCACACAGGAGCCTAGCAAAGCTGTCTCCTGAGAGACTTTCTACTGCAGCTGAGAGAAATCAATGCAGAGACACACAGCCAAACACCAGGCAGAGCTCGGGGAGTCCTGTGGAAGAGTGAGGGAAGGATTGAACAAGTCGGAGGGATCAAGGGCACCACAAGAAGATCTACAGAGTCAACTAACCTGGGCCAACAGGGGCTCAGAGAAACTGAACCACCAACCAATGAGCACGCATGGGCTGGACCTAAGCCTCTTACATGTATGTTGCAGATGTGCAGCATGGTTTCCATGTGGGTCTCCTAACAACCTGGGCAAGGGCTGACTCTGACTTTGTTGCCTCCCTTTCAATGGCTTTCCCCTAGCTGGGCTACCTTGTCTGGCCTCAGTGGGAGAGAATGCTCCCAGTCCTGCTACAACTAGATGTGCCATGTCAGGTTAGTATCCATGGTGGGGCCTTCCTTTCTCAGAAGAGACAGGGAGGGGTAACGGCTATGGGGTTAGGGGTGATGGTGGGACTGGGAAGAGAGGAGGAAAAGCAGTCAGAATATAAAGTGAATGAATAAATAAATAAAAAAAATAAATAAATGGGAAAGAAACCAAAGGGAAACAAGAAAAGGCAATTTTGAGTCAAGAGCCTTATTAACACAATCCTTTCGACCCCATCCCTTTTCAAATGTATTAATACTATCTTTCAGTGAAGTGTGTAGCGGGTGTGTGCATGTGTGAGTGTGTATGTGTGTGAATGTGTTTTTGCTAGTGTGTTTGTGGGGGCGGTACCTATGTGTACCGCTTGTGTGAAGAAGTCATAGTATAACACTCCAGATTGTGTTCTTTCCTGACAGCATGGGTTCCGGGGACTGAACCCAGGAGTCAGGCTTGATAGAAAGCACTTTAACTCTCTAATGTATACCTAGCCACCTCACTGACACATGCCTCTAGGTTCTCCAAAATTAAACTTTACTGGAGAAAGTGGGCAGAGGGCCATCTCCTGTGTTGGTGTCAGCTGACTGGGTGTTAGACACTCAGTGCCTGGTCAAGGAGGACTCTCAGGAGAGGTTAGCATTCTATCAAAGAGATGAAAGTAGAAGTTTAAGTACTTTCAATGTTTTTAATATTTGGAGGTGTGAAGGGTGAGTTGTATTTGAGGACCCAGACACCAAAGGCCAGGATAAGGAATTAGACACCAGTAAGGGCTGAGATTACAGCTTGACCAAGACAACGGACTAAAATAATAGACCTCAACCTGAAACAGTGTGAGATCCACTGTATGTAGTTCCCTAGATTGCTATTGCTATCCTTTAAAAAATATTTATTTTAAGTGTATGAACACATTGCTGTTGTCTTCAGACACACTAGAAGGGGACATTGGATCCCATTACAGATCCACATTGTGAGCTACCATGTGGTTGCTGGGCTTTGAACTCAGGACCTCTGGAAGAACAGTCCGTGTTCTTAATCACTGAGCTCCAGCCTGCTATTAGCCTGTTTAGAGTGGAATAGCATCAAGGCTCTGGTTAGGGATTCTATGTCCGGTTCCTGTTTACGTGGCTGTGATTGAGGGAAAGAACCCCTTACAGTCACCTCAGGATAAGTTAACACATACACAGTCCTAGGCTTTGAGAAATTGTCCTCGTTTATGAAGGCTTAATTTCTAAGGCTGGGAAGCCATGGGCCAGACAGTGCACCTGAGTGACGACACCTGTGGAAGTTGCTAAGGCTATGCACACACCAGGCCAGCTAGTATCGTCCACTTCCACACAGCAGAGGAATTCAGTCTTCCAGTCCCAAACTTCCCCTCTGCCATCCTATCCGTTCCTAAGGCCCCTACTACCACATGGGCAAGTCTCACTTCCAAGGAGGGAATGCAGACCCTTCAGTTGCTTGGAATAAAGAACAACACTGCTTCTGAAGATGCCAGTCTGATTTTCATTATAACTGCATCACCTTCATCAGCTCCGATCTAACAGAATCTCTCCGTGCTCTCTGGACCTGCTAAGTCAGTCAGTTTCAGAGCCTTCTGATTCATTTCCCTGGAGAGAGCAGAAAGGCAAACCCGACTGTGGCCCCCAGCTTCCCTGAGGATAAACTGCAAACTTTAGTTTCACTTTCCAGTCTCAGTTTCAGTTTCCCACTGATGACTGCAAAGAGCACACCCCCAGCTCACAATTTTGCCTCCCCTTATCTAAGCCTCCAGTAGGTGGGAGAGTCTGCAAGAGAGCAGAGAGTCAAGGCCAGTCTCTGAAGAGTCCTTCTCTGCTCTGAACAGCTACCACCTTCACAGCAACCATGGGGTAAGGATTTCCCTGCTCTATACTCTGAGAAAACCCAGGACACTTGCTCGTGCCTAGTTCTGGCTATGCCTCTAGCTTCGCTTTCTACTGCAGATGGGGGAAAAGGATGCTAACTGCCCTCAGGGTTCAGGGATTTTGCTTAATGCTCCAAAATAGGCTGTGTGCCTGGTGCTGGATGTGTGACTGGAAGCTTATTTTGATTTTTATGGCTGTCTCACAACATGTAGTACGAAGTGTCTGGGGGAGAATTTAGCATGCTCATCTCACAGAGACAATTATCAAACAGGCTCTCTGGGATGGAAGAAGGCACCACCAGTACCCTTGGTGCCCTAAAAGTGATCAGCTGGTTAGAGTGTGCTCCTTCCGATCTTCTGAGCGCCATTGTCCTTAGCATACCCCATAAAGGACCTCTCGAGATGCTGTTACAGGTGCATTCTTGCCCATCCCTGGCTGGCTTAACCAAAAGCCAGGACACATTTTTTTTCCTCTTTCTTTCCCAGGATTAAGAAACAGAAATGTATAAATTCTATTCCCTCAGACAAGAGATATTAAAAGCTGTTTGCCAAGAAACTAAATTTGCATGGATTTGTGATATATATATAGTGTAAAACCATGCCAGGAAGTTTGGTAAGGTAGAGCAAGTTGAGACCCAGAGACTTGGTGGGCACACAACTAAGGCTTAGGGTATGGTGGGTAAAAGTTCCGTCCCTCAGACAAGGGCCTCATACCTCACCAGAAAGGTAATGAGATACAGGGCCACCAACCAGTGGTTCCAGATTTAATGGAAGGCACATGGGGCGCTTTATTGCACCCTGAGGCCGAGTTGCTGCATTGCCAGGTAAGGAGCATCTCATTATTTGCAACTGAACAGAAGAACTGGGCATATAACTAGGAAGAAAAAAGGCCCTCTTGCCTGCCCCTGAGACCTAGGGAATCAGGTCACCTCTGATCCCCTGAGCCTGGGGGCCTCCCCACTCTCATTGCCCTTCTTATAGCAATTCCTCCAGAAGGAGCCTGGCTAGGAAGACCCAAATGGGGGCAGACAAGAAGTGAGATTCTCAGAGTCCTCATCTCAGAGTACCCAACCCATTTATTTCAGAAACAATAACCACTGTGTGACAGTAGCAGGAAGGGCATCCATGGGTCATAAAACCATGCCAAGAAGTTTGGTAAGGTAGAGTAGGTGCTTATGCAAGAGTGTATCAAGACACAGTTCCCCAGAAGGATCCTTGTGAGCCTCCCAGTCAAGGCAGATCTTTCTGGGCTACTGCTGTCCTGTGGAATGCTGTAGCCAGGGAAAGCAAAGAAAAGCTGGGTTGAATCTGACGCCCCTGGGCCAGATTAACCTTCCGACAGAAGCCTGTTCATCATTTTAAAGTGCTCTGGAAAAGAAGGAATAACCATGAATTTGGTTGTTTGGGAGGGAGGGGCAGAGGTAGACACAGACACAGACCCAGACCCAGACCCAGACCCAGACCCAGACCCAGACCCAGACCCAGACCCAGACCCAGACCCACAGACCCAGACACAGACACAGACACAGACATAGAGATAGAAAAAGACAAATGTTGGGGTCTCTGGTCTCTATGAACGAAATCCGATTTACCATAATTTAGCCAATGTTGGTTCAAACTTCTAGAGTCTAACCTGACACTGTTTATTGTAAATATATTTCAGCACTGTATAATATGGAAAAAATGTTTCCTGGTGTAATACAATCCTTTGTGCACACAGTGGTATCATGAGGTATAATTGCATTGAAACGCAACTCAAAGGACATGTGACTTCTTTCAAAAGGATTAGTTGTAGAGATAGGCTTCAAGTATTAGCTTCAGGGGCCTGGGAAGGATCTAGTATAGTGTCAGTCATACAGACAGTACAGAGGTCATTTGGACTATTACCATTTCTAGCTCTGGTTGTGTGAGCTTGGGAGAGCCTCTGACCATACAAATAAAGCAAAAGTTACCTACACTATTAGCCCCCTCTGGTCCTGCTGTATGAGGTTGATGTGTTCTGGCTGTACAGAGAACACAAAATACTAGGTTATTAATGACCTCCCTTACCAGTCTTCTGAGTGGGAAAACAATATATATCTATTGAAGAGACAATTCTTCATGTTTAACATGTGTGATGTTCTTACTGTTTAATGTGGATGCAAGGACCTATGTGCCCCCAACAGAGAGAAAAAAAAACAGAAAGAGAGAAAAACAACAGAGGGGGGTTCAGGAGAGGTCAGAGACAGGTAGACAAACTGATAGATTATAGAGACAGAAAGACCAGAAACGTCTTACCCTTGTATCTCTAGCCTGGCTTATCAAATGTTATAGGTAAAGACCAGAGTCCAGAAATAACTGCCAAACTTTCCCAGAGGCACTGTTGAAATACCCAAGTATTTTTGTCCAGCATCAATGAATTGGACCAGAGACATACGTTGAGAAAGAGACATTTCCGTAGAAAAGAAAAAGCACTCTGGAAATGGGAATGGACTAGTGGACTGAGGGACAGAAACCCAAGGCACACTGGGCCACAGGCTCAGGTGACCAAGTCAGCTCAGTCAGTCAACAGTGTCTCGAGGGAGGGAGGGAGCATTAAAGAAAGAAAAGACAATTAGGCAACACTATAATTTGACTCCAGCCAGTTCTAAAGCTGAAGTGGGTTTATTTTTCTCCACTCTGCTTTTTTACCATTCTAGGTACATACAAAGAATATGGTCAGTCCTAAGGCATAAACAAAGTAGTCAAGGAATAATAAATAAGGTATAAACAGAGTAGTTAAGGAACAAACAAAGCATAAACAGAGGTCCCATGATTATTGTATTCAGAGCCTTAACAAAACCCATTAAGATACAAATAACACATTCCTCAGCTGAATTCATCTTGAGCCTACTTCCTTGTCCTAGTCCAATGTCAACTTCCCACTACATTCCTAGAAAGTGGCACCAAGATCTCTCAACACTCAGGAACCTTTCGATGGCAAGAAGAATGTGCCCTATTTCTTCTCCAGGTTGGTACATGAAGGACATTTCGAGCATCTTCCTTCCATTACTTGAAGCCTAGGAAGGACTTGAAGGAAGGACTGATAATATTCTGCAAGCTACGAACATTCATGGCCACTGATGGTCTTTCTGTGGTCCCCAGTCTCCCGTCACACTCCATAGGCTCTGAAATACCATGCCAAGGGGACAAGGGAGCCTCACAACTGCTTCCCTTGAAGATTTAAAATGGTGCTGGGCAGATGGCTCTGTGGGTAAAGGGCTCACCAAAAAAACCATAAGGACCAGGGTTGAATCCAAGTGGTACTACTGAGAGAGGAGGTAGAACACACTTGGCTTTCAACCTCTAAGGAACAAGGTGAAGACCAGTGCATAATGCTGTGCCATCCTCTGACCTCCATATGCATGCCTTGGCATAAGCACCCTAAACACACACACACACACACACACACACACACACACACACACACACGTATGTACATACACATAAATTTCTAAATATAACCTGTTAAGTCTTTATAATGTTAATTGTGTATATGTGATCAGGAACCAACATTTGGTGTTGGACAACCAATGGCTGGTCTCTTTCCTGGAGAAGACCTCCTCTCCAAGCCTTACTGGGCTGCCCATTGTTCTCTGTTCATAGTTAAGTCTGGTGTCAGTCTTGTTGGGCCCACATTTGGGCACTCTTCTTGGTGAGGTTTTCAAAAGAATTGTTATTTCCTGGAGAAATGGCATTCAAAACTATTCCAAAGATGGTAAGATTCCAAAATGGAAGGCACCTCTCTCCATGGATCACCTTAATAAGAGATGTACTTCTCTAGCCCCAAAGTCCTCATCTCAAAGTAGCTACTTCCAGGCTCTCACTCCCGAGTTAGCCGAGAACTTGTCACCGTCTCATTTTCCCTATCCTGCCTCCCTTTGTCAGGTATCAGGTAGAATGCCTTGACACATGGTTAAGTCTTGTTTTCTGAAAATAAATCTCTTGCCTTTGATGAGACTGAACTTTTGCCAGGACTGAAACCAAGATTATAACCTGCCTCGAAAGCATTTAAGGTTCTGTACACAATTAGACATGTCACTGGGATAGACCACTCAAACTCACACAAAGGACAGAGCATAGACGACAACTGTAGGAAGAGACAAGACCTAGGGAGAAAAGTGGGGAACTCAATTTGTGGCTCAGTCTTGGTCTACATGACTCCCTTAGTGTGACATCAGGGCATGACACTCTGGGCAGTCTCTCTCTCTCAGGACCTGACTGTAGCGGCTTGCAGGATTATCTCTAACTCAGAAAGCTATTCCAACCCTGACCTCCTGACAGATGCAAAGATTTAAAGCTTGCTTGCCGTGTTTTGTTGTGAGTTTATTCTCTGTCTTGAACTATGACTAAACTCTCTTTAACACTTCCTTCCAACTCTATTTTAATCATGTATATGAGTGACTTAAAACATCCCCAAAAGAAACTGCCTTCAGCAGATCTACACCTTAGAAACTACGTCACTAAGCCAAACTATACTAATGTTCAAACTATGTCCCCTTCCAAATCAACTGCAAAAGTAGTACTTGTACATAGAGAAAGGTAAAAATATATAGACATACGTTCAAGTTAGCTGAAGACCTGAGGGCAGGGCACTTGTTACAGAATTGAGAGGCTTTCCTACAAGAAGAAGAAGCAAATCCAGGGTTCTCAGTTCATGGCACGGACCGGACAGACTGCAGGAGGATGGAGCAGGAATGTGACCTTCTGCAAGTCAGGAAGAAATGCTTGCTAGATGAGGTGCTACCAGGCAAGCAGTTTGATCTGAGATTTATAACTTGCTGTGTTACGATAAAACGAAGTTCTGTTGTGTAAGTCACTGAGTCTATATTATTCTCCTGTGGCAGCCTAGGCAAAAAGGTGCAGCCATACATGTAGTGTTTTGACACTTGGCTTTTGTGTCCCCGACCCCTGCAACATGTATGTCCCTTTTCTCTTTCAGAGCTATTCATACTAGTACCATATCGCGTTGATTGCTTTAGGTTTATAGTGAGTCCAATTCTATGTTTTCAAAATCATGTATGTTATTGGAGCACCTTGGAGACTTCATAGAATTTTGGTCAGTCACACAAAGCTTTCTTTGAGTCAATGATGCTGAATTCTGGTCTTCCAGTACAAAAAACTGATGTTCATGAACCACAGCAGGTAGTTTTCATAAAGAAGACCACACCCCTGGGGGCTAAAAGAGGGAACATAACTGAAAAAAAGAAGACAAACTTCCTACAATAGAATTGGGACCAGAAAATAGGGGCTATCACATATAATTTACAATATATACTGGGTGAATGAATGGGAGATGCAGGAGTTACTCAGTCCAACTGGCTGATTCAGGAGATGTCATTTTCTATTTATTGGTCTACCTTTAAGGACTCCAAGCATGGTCTTCTTTATGGGAAAGACCTAACAGGTTGTCACACCTCTCTTTTGCTACTCTTGCCTTCTGACCAGATCAAAACCAAAGACAACTGGTTTATGCAGTATGACATACATGGCCTCTGGCAGAGACAACCACCAACAAAACCAAGAGCCTTTTGCCTTCTAGCCCTGAACATGATTTAAAGCTGCTTGCTTTTGGATACCCACCCAAAACATGAGTGACTAAATTCTACCTCTTGTCTTGAACACCAATAGAAAAATAGGAAACTCTTATAGGGTTTTATAATATATTCCATGTATTGTATACTTATAGACTCACTAAAACCTCCAAAGACCAGGAGTGGGAGATACTAAAGTTGTTCCCATTTCACAGATAGGTAAAGTATGACACTGAGGCATGCAGTGATACACACCTGGGAAGCTCTGGAACTGTACTGTAGGGAGACAAGGAAAGCCTTTCAATTTGTACAGACATCTTTAAAATGCAGGGAATCCTTTGAACCACAGAGGAGGGGAGCTAAGGTCTGTCACTCTCTAGAAGGCCCACATCTAAATCACCCCAAAATAAAAAGACCAAGCAGAATCATGCCCCTCGTGTCAGAAAGAAGACAACAGGTCCACTTGATCCGAGATAGCCTACTTCTTAGAACATCACACCAGTTCCTTGTTTGTGTCTAAGATGAAAGGGACAGGCCCTACAGTGACAGTGACATGTTCTCAATATTCGTTGTTTAGCTAATGGACAGGTCCTATTTGTATGTCAACTCAGGCAGCATGCAAGTGGACATAAAGTCCTCAAAGACAGTAGGAAAGAAATCATTTTTTAGAGTTCTAAACCTCAGAAGAAGGGTCTGTCATCTTTGTGTGTGCGTGTATTCCTTGTGGCCATCTATGTCCGGCCTTGTCTGAAGTCATCAGTTTACAATTAAGGGACTCTAACGGAACAGTAAGTGTGGGGCTTTGGATAAAAGAGCAAGAGTGTTGGAAGACATGCTTGGCTTGTGTCCATTTCCGGCCATTTCTCAAATAACAACTCATTCTGCCTCTCCCTCCTAGAGAGAATGCTGATGGTGACCAGGTCATGGAGAATCTGCTTCAGCTGAGATGTCACTTCACATGGGGCCTGCTCTTCGAAAAAAATGACATACCTGATTTGGAAGTGAGGATCTCAGAGCAGGTCCAGTTCCTTGACATCAAGAACTCACTGGGGATGCACAACCTCCAGGCCTACGTGAGACACCTGAAAGGTGAGCAGGAGGAAGCCCTGAAGAGCTTGAAAGAGGCTGAAGCCTTGATCGAGGGAGAGCAGTTGGGCAAGAGAAGCCTGGTGACCTGGGGCAACTGTGCCTGGGTGCATTACCACAGGGGCAGCTTGGCAGAAGCCCAGATCTACCTGGACAAGGTGGAGAATGTTTGCAGGGAGTTCGCAAGTCCCTTCCGCTACAGGATGGAGTGTGCTGAGATAGACTGTGAGGAAGGCTGGGCCTTGCTGAAGTGTGGAGGAAGTAACTATACGCGAGCCATGGCCTGCTTTGCAAAGGCTCTGCAGGAGGAACCAGAAAACCCTGAGTACAACGCTGGCTATGCAGTTGTGGCCTATCGCCAAGATTTCGATGACAACTATGTTTCTCTAGAACCTCTAAGGAAGGCTGTCAGGTTAAATCCAGAAGATCCACACCTTAAAGTTCTCCTTGCTCTAAAGCTTCAGGATTTAGGGGAACAAGATGAAGCAGAAACACACATTGAAGAAGCCCTCAGCAGCAC
Source organism: Rattus rattus (assembly GCF_011064425.1). Taxonomy (NCBI): domain Eukaryota; kingdom Metazoa; phylum Chordata; class Mammalia; order Rodentia; family Muridae; genus Rattus; species Rattus rattus. The sequence continues at coordinate 34,248,836 of NC_046155.1, forward strand.
ATCTTGCCAAAGCTATGTCTTTCGCTACGCAGCCAAGTATTTCCGCCGGAAAGGTGACATAAACAAAGCTCTTCATCTTCTACACAGGGCCTTGCAGACGTCACCTTCCTCTGGCTACCTACATTACCAAAAAGGGCTCTGTTACAAGCAACAGATGATCCAACTGAAGACATCCGGAAACAGGCAGTCCAGAAGGCAGGAGAATATACAGGGATTGGCACATCAGGCCATTTGTGAATTTCAAGAGACTTTGAATCTGAGGCCCACATTTGAGATGGCTTATGTTTGCATGGCTGAAGTGCAGGCAGAAATTGGCCAATATGAAGAAGCAGAGGGAAATTTCCAGGAGGCCCTGAACCGCAACAACCTTGTGGCCCACATAGAGCAGGATATTCATTTCCGCTATGGCCGTTTCCAACAATTTCATAAGAAGTCAGAAGACGAGGCAATCACTCACTACTTAAAAGGTCTAAAAGTAGAAGAGAAGTCCTTTGCCTGGAGGAAACTACTCACAGCTTTGGAGAAAGTGGCTGAAAGACGTGTTCGGCAGAATGTCCGGCTTGTGGAGAGCACCAGCCTTCTTGGGCTGGTCTTCAAACTGAAAGGGCAGGAGATGAAGGCCCTGCTTTACTATGAGAGGGCCCTGAGGCTCTCTGGGGAAATGAACCCTGCATTTTGAATGCAGCGTACCTTTGCGAAGTTAATATACTCACAACTAAGTGTTCTAATGCTCCCTCCTGACTTCTTTTCCCAGATCTGCTTGCTGAAATGCCACGTAGCTAAGTACATTTTCTCCTGCGACTTCTTTATGGTCTCTCGTGATCCTGTCTAGAAGGCGCTTCCATCCCTAGGACACCTGCTACTTAAAGATCATGACCGATTCCTGCTGCTCCAGACTCCTGTGAGCTACAGAATCAGAACCTTTTCCCTTATGTCTGTGCCTTTGGAACAGATATCTTCCATCTGCCAATGTCCTGGACAAAAAAACCTTCGCCGAAGAAGGTTTCAGTTTTCTTTGTTTGTTTTTTTCTTTTTTATGTCACCAGAAACACTCATTACCATACAATTTCAGAGCAAAACAAATAAGCAAAGAGGAAAGTTTGAAAGCAAAAGAGGCCACACCTTACTGGAAAAATATTAACAACCAAGAAGACGTTTGGCTTACTGGAGAATTAAAATGAAAACTCTTCTTAGGTAGTAAAGCCTGAAAATTGCATAAGTAACTTCTTTTAATATTGTATGCTAAAAATATTCCTTGAAAGTGACCACAGTAACAAATTTGGTAGAGTCTGCTGGTGCCATTATAAAGGACGCACCTCTATGTTTGCATGGTTTCTTGGTTATCTTTCATCCCCAGCTTGATACATCCTAGGGTCATCTGAAGAAAGCTGCTTGCATCATAATGGCTACCAGGCATCTTCCTCCTGGATTCCGGACAGCTGTAGTATGACTCACTCAGCCGTGAGTGGTCCCCGCCCTCGGCAGGTGGTCTTGGCTTATGTAAGAAATCTAACTGTGTGTGTTCCCATGAATGAACCAGCAAGCAGAATTCCTCCATGATTCCTATCCAATTTCCTGCCTTGACTTTCTGCCCTTTCATCCCCCAATTTCCTCTGTGATGGATTGCCATCTCTAAGCATAAGTCAAATAAACATTTTTCCCTAAGTTGCTTTTGGACATGGTGTTTACCATAGCATGAGAAAGCAAATTAGAACACGAGGAGGCATGACACATCAAAATCAATGAATATTTGATTCAGCCATGACTAGCAGCCATGGAGGAAAACAAGGTTTATGCATATAAACATTGCCAAGTGGTTTTCTGTGTGTGTGTGTGTGTGTGTGTGTGTGTGTCTGTCTGTCTGTCTGTCTGTCTGTCTGTCTGTCTCTGTGTGTGCGTGTCTCCCCCCTCTGCGTGTGTGCATGTCTGTCTGTCTGTCTGTCTCTGTGTGTGTGTGTGTGTGGGTGTGTGTGTGTGTTTGTCTGTCTGTCTGTCTCTCTCTCTCTCTCTCTGTGTGTGTGTGCGTGTCTCCCCCCCTGCGTGTGTGCATCTCTCTCTCTCTCTCTCTCTCTCTCTCTCTCTCTCTCTCTCTCTGTGCGTGTGTGCGTGTGTGTGCGTGTGTGTGTGTGTGTGTGTGAAAATAGGGAATAAATTATTTACTTTCATATGGCACGAATTGCAGTTTGATTCATGTCAGCATCATCCCTTGATATTTATGAATGGTGGAGTATGGTGCTAGGGATAGGCCAATCTGGGTCATTCACACAATACCTGAGAAACCCGACAGATATTGCTTTCAGATTTACTCATGATAAGCCAAAAAAAAAAAAAAAAACCTGTTTACTAAATACAAGCATAGGAAATAACATAGTGTCATCACATAAGATTCATGTCACTGTTGAATCCTGCTGAGTCTGTGGGTGAAATGCTAGAGTAATTGTAGTCAAGGAAGCGGGGTGAGGGGGGTCATGAAAGCTTTATTAAGAAGCCAAGATCTTGGAAGACAACAGGGAGGTCCCACCTTTCTGTTTCAAACAGGATTATTTTGGAGGATGCCAAGTCCCGCATGGCCATGGAAGGGACAGCGTGACACAGTCCTGCCTCTAAAGAGAGCCAGCAGAACATGGATCTCCACGAATGCTATTCATTTCTGTGGGTGTGAGGCTTGTTTGTATAACAGTGTACAGAGGTTCATGTTTCTCCTTAGAGGAATGCTCTCCCTGTTAAGGCTAAGACTCCGTGATAATTAGAAGCAGCCCAAGTTCAAGAGGCAAGGGTGTGTCTACGTTCCTCTGCAAAATGGACAGGCCTTAAGACTATAGGAAATAACCCTAAAAACATGAGTTTTAAAATATATAAACAGGATTTCTCAACTACGCAAAATATAAAGATGCAATATGAATTGTATGAGGGGCTTCATGAACCTAAAAGAACAGAGGGCAACAGCACTGATTAGCCCAGCTTCTCAAAAAGATTTCTGAGTTGTCAGTGGGACAGAGTCCAGGCATGGTGGGAGTTGTGAGCTCAGAACTGTCTTGAGCAGAGGACAGGGCTACCAGCTTGTACCCACAACTGACTTCCAGTCATTTTTCCTATGCTCCCAAACATCCATTCATCAGAATCCCCTCTCCAAGTCCAGGCTCAGTCTTGGCGGAAAATTATTATCTTATGTCTTTTAGATAGCTCCACAGAGTTGAGGCCAACAGGATCTGAAGAAGACATTAGTGATAAGACATTCTGCATGTATTAAAGTGTACTTTTTGCAACTGTATTTCCAGGTGAGACTTTTTTTTTCATAAGTAGGACCTAGAAGGAACTTAGGAAGGGAGGGTTGTGTACCCCTTGCTAGCATTTAATGAGAGTTTAATGTGCAAAGCACAGACTTCAGTGAGCAGGAACCTTTCAGGACTAGCAACAAGTACAAGGAGGAACTTCTGAGAATGGGGTCTTAAGGGTAGGTTTACTTATACTTCCAATCAAGTATAAACTTAAAAACAAATATATTCAGGGACTTAGCTGGGCAATGGTGGTGCACACCTTTAATCCCAGCATTTAGGAGGCCAGCACACTTGGATCTCTGTGAGTTTGAGGCCACTCTGGCCTACAAAGGAAGTTCCAGGAGAGCCAGGACTATACTATACACACACACACACACGCACACACATTATGTAGCTTAGGCTAGCCTTGAACGTGCAATATGCCTCAGCCTCCAGAGTTTTGCATTAAAAGAAAGTAAAGCCATGTCTTGCCTTATGCACAGTCTTTTTGAAAATTAGTGTGTGTGTGTGTGTGTGTGTGTGTGTGTGTGTACAAAGATGCCCGCATGAATGTGCATGCACACATATGAGCATTCCATTGCATGCATATGGAGGTCAGAAGAAAATTTTCCATTGGCTCTTGCCTTCCACCCTTAGAAGAGAGGGTCCCTCATTTCTGCTGCTTAGAGGTGGATCCCAGGATTAATAGCCTCTGAGCTTTAGACCAAGTCTGCCTTCCCTGACTCCCATCTTGCTGTAGGATCACCGGGATTGCAGATTTGTTCCACCATATCAAGCTTCTGACCAGCTCCTAGCATCAAACTCAGGCCACTGAGTTTTACATCACTGTGCCACCTATGCTGAGGTGAAGAGCGTCTTTTCCACCTCCCCTCTATTAATTAGGAGGCCTGTCAGTCCTCTGGGGTCTCATTTGCTCTTCTTTCTCCCCTCAGGGCATAGTCTCTCCTTTGTTATCCAAACTTTCCATTCACAGAATTGCTTGCAGGAAATTTTTTAATCTTTCTGGGCTAAGTCCCAGGGTAAATAAAATTACACTTACCCATCTGGATTGGAGAAAAACCACAGAAACTGAAGGCCATAGAAGAATGTATAGCTCTCCACATTTATAAAAATGAAACCACAAAAGAGTAACTGAAATCTAGTAATCTTTCCTTATGAGGAAAGGCAATACAGGGTTGAAGTCTTCGTGCTACATCCTGTCACTCGGGAAAGTAAGAGTTTTTCAGGGGATGAACACACACACACACACACACACACACACACACACACAGAGGTACACAAATATGTAAGTATATATGTGAATATATATTCACTTTATTTTATGGATATAAGTGTTTACATATGCACAGGTTTTATTTTTTATAAAATTTCAAAGATACTTATTCTTAAATTTGTTCTTCCTTTCCCACAGGGGACTATTGAATATTCTGGAAGAGCCTGCTTATCTTATTGTCTTGAGGATGGGTTAAACAATCATTTAGCTTTCCTGAGAGGGATTTGGGCAACTATAACATCCAAAAAAAAAGGGGGGGTATATTTTAAAGTGATATCTCTTAGCTGACATTCCAAAACCTAATGAAAGATCTGATCTTGAGGTCCCCACAAGATTCCTGGAGGAAATTTAAGTGAATTGGATCAAATCTGTAGGAGCCCCAAGGTCCCCCTTGGCCCTCATCGGAGCCTTCTTCCTTCCCCAACATTTTGGTAACAGGTCTTTATTGAGAGTTTCCCATTGTTTGGGAAGTGTGAAGGCAATCTACTTGGTAACTTTCCCTGGGTGACATAAGCTCATCCCAAATAAATCACAATCAACAAACCAAAGAAATCATTCTACTCAAGCCTACTTAGAGAGCTGTTGAGGTTATTGGGGTTACTAATTACAAGAGTATGGGTGACTCAACGGCACAACCACAGCATGGGTGATAACTGACAAAAGTTGCCTCTGTGGGGCTACCAGCACCTGTGATGGTTTGTATATGCTTGGCCCAGGGAGTGGCACTATTAGGAGGTGTGGCCTTGTTGGAGTAGGAGTGTCACTGTGGGTGTGACCCTCACTCTAGCTGCCTGGAAGTCAATGTTCTGCTGGTCTCCTCCAGATGAAGGTGTAGAACTCTCAGCTCCACTTGAACCATGCCTGCCCGGATACTGCCATGCTCCTGCCTTGATGATATTGGATTGAACCTCTGAACCTGTAAGCCAGTCCCATTTAAATGTCCTTATAAGAGTTGCCTTGGTCATGGTGTCTGTTCACAGCAGTAAAACCCTAAGAAAACACTACTAGGGAGTTTACATACCTTTGGAGAGAGGCCACCCTAATCTCCAACCACTCCTGAACCTTGTTAAGTTTTGTTAGCTTCTGAGTCTTATGAACACCGAACTGATACAATTCAGACGGAAACTACAAAACATGTCTGTCCTCCTAAAGGTCACCATCTTCCTTACAGAGCACTGACGTTTGGTTGGTTGGTTTTTTGAACCTGTCCATGCATACTTTTTTCCAGGACCTTCTTCCTTTCCCTCCAGATGCCAAGACAGAACCAGTGGCATCTGACTTCTGGCTTTATGCATTGTTCTTTGTGAGGAAAACCCATATATATATGACCACTATTAATTATAAGAAGCTCATCCCATCCTGGGGCCTAGTGATGGCTCAGTGGTTAAGAGCACTGACTGCTCTTCCATTGGTCCTGAGTTCAATTCCCAGCAACCACATGGTGGCTCACAACCATCTGTAATGGGATCTGATGCCCTCTTCGGATATGTTTGAAGACAGCTACAGTGTACTCATATACATAAAATAAATTGATCTTTAAAAAAAAGCTTATCCATTTTGAGCTTAGCATCAATTATTCATCATCTCTTTAATTTATCGGGGGTACTTTGCCTCGATGGTCATATTTATCCTATTTCAAGTCTTCCTGGATTTACAGCTGTAGGATAGCTGTAAACATGGTAAGCTTTCTCTCCACATTTAAGAGATGGGCATACTGCAAGACCTCTCTAACTTCCTGAGATTCTCAGGAGGAGCACAGGGTCTGTTTGGGAAGCCCCAGTCTCAATACTGCCAGAATCAAATAAATGGTGGTAATGATTTAGTAGAGCCTTCCCATCTGCATTAGCTGGTCCCCAATTTGTGTCATCATCTCCCCGTCCACTCCAGACTTTCTACGGGAAAAGATGGAAGGGGTCTTGCTCGGCCACTGACCCATCACAGGATTCAGTACAGTGTTGCCAGGTCCCCATAAAGTAACATAAAAGAGTGCACTTATGGACGGAAGTCTTTTTTCTCTTGAATAAAAGTTACTGTAATAATTAAATCAACTTTTTCCAACTTCAAGGCATATTGTAGGCAAGTCACAGTGCAATAAAATACCACCTATGTATTGGTCATAGGTTTTAATTATAATCAGACTATCTTTCTAGAATTAGTCCTTGTTTTAGTGAGGGTTTCTTTTTCTTTTTAATCTTTATTAACTTGAGTATTTCTTATTTATATTTTGATTATTATTCCCCTTCCCAGTTTCTGGGCCAACATTCCCTAACCCCCCTCCCTTCTATATGGGCTTCCCCCCTATCCTCCCCCATTACCACCCCCCCCCAACAATCACGTTCACTGGGGGTTCAGTCTTGCTTGGGACCAGGGCTTCCCCTTCCACTGGTGCTCTTACTAGGATATTCATTGCTACCTATGCACTTGGAGTCCAGGGTCAGTCCATGTATAGTCTTTAGGTAGTGGCTTAGTCCCTGGAAGCTCTGGTTGCTTGGCATTGTTGTTCATAAGGGGTCTCGAGCCCCTTCAAGCTCTTCCAGTTCTTTCTCCGATTCCTTCAATGGGGGTCCTATTCTCAGTTCAGTGGTTTGCTGCTGGCATTCGCCTCTGTATTGGCTGTATTCTGGTTGTGTCTCAGGAGCGATCTACATCCGGCTCCTGTCGGCCTGCACTTCTTTGCTTCATCCATCTTGTCTAATTGGATGGCTGTATATGTATGGGCCACATGTGGGGCAGGCTCTGAATGGGTGTTCCTTCTGCCTCTGTTCTAAACTTTGCCTGCCCTATTCCCTCCCAAGGGTTTTCTTGTTCCCCTTTTAAAGAAGGAGTGAAGCATACGCATTTTGGTCATCCTTCTTGAGATTCATGTGTTCTGTGCATCTAGGGTGATTTGAGCATTTGGGCTAATAGCCTTAGTGAGGGTTTCTACTGCTGTGAAGAGACACCATGACCAAGGCTGTCCGGATGAGGCACAAACACTGTATTCACTGGCTATGAAATAATGTGTCCTTGAGCCTTGTTCTCAAGGTAAATGTCTGTCACTTGCTCACCTGCCTTTAAAAGAGACGAAAGTTGCTGTGGGGATGGTCAAGTAGCCCCCAAGGCCAAGTGGTTGAATAATGAGTGTGGCCTTTACATAATAAAGAACTGAAAGAAAAGCTGGGGTAGGAAGACTAGGCAGAGAAAGAATTACCGGAGACTGAAGGAAGAAAGGGAACCAGGCAGGGAGGTAGGGCTCCGAGAGCTTTGTGGAGAAATGCAATGGCAGAGACTGGATTAAGTTAGAAGCCAGCTGAGAGACTGTCCCAGCAAAAAGGCTCACAGCTATAAACTATGTAAATGTCTCTCAGTCTTTATTATTAAACCTCAAGTGGGACCCCAAAGGTCCCGGAATACACAGCAACTCTTATAAAGAACATTTTAGCAGGGCTGGCTTACAATTTCAGAGGTTTAGTCCATTACAGGAAATGAAGTAGTATTCAGGAAAACATGGCATTGGACAAGGAGCTGAGATTTCTACGTCTTAATATGCAAGCAGCAGAAGGAGACTGCCCCACTAGCTTGAGCACATGAAACCTTAAAGCCTGCCTCCACAGTGACACACTTCCTCCAACAAGACCACAGCTCCTCAGTGTCACTCCCATTGGACCTATGGGAGCCATTTTTAATCTAGCCACCACAGTCCCAGAAGATCCCCATTAACGAGAGATAACACATTACCCCATTTGACAAGTTGAAAGGAAACCACAATCATGGACTAGTTGCTTTTGTGTTTCAGTAATAAAACACCTAAGAGATGTAATTTGAGAGAGGAAGAATTTATTTCCGTTCAGAGGGTAGAGTCTATCCTGATAGGGTTTACGTGGTGGCAAACAGAAGCAGGACAGTGAGAGTCCATGCCCAGTGATCCCTACAATAAACAGCCTACACGATTGCCCAAAATAGCACCGCCAACTGGGATCTGGGTGTTCAAACACATGATCCAGCATTTCACATTCAAACCATAATACAGGCTAACCGTACTCAAGGAAGGGAGGACAGAATGTAGAGAGCATGTTAATAAGGAATTAGAGAAAGACTAAGTTGAGGGCTGGAGAGATGGCTCAGTGGTTAAGAGCACTGACTGCTCTTCCGGAGGTCCTGAGTTCAAATCCCAGAAGCCACATGGTGGCTCACAACCATCTGTGATGAGATCTGAGATGCCCTCTTGTGGTGCGTCCGAAGACAGCTACAGTGTACTCATATACATAAAATAAATAAATCTTAAAAAAAGAAAAGACTAGGTTGTATGTTACAGCTACATCATCTGTAATAGCTAGGAGTTAGAGGAGCAACAGCTCCCACCAGCTCTCCAGCTCATGACAGCTCTGTGTGTAGCAGATAAGAGTGAGGTGACCGCCCTTGCAGCTAATAAAATCAGAGGCTCACAGCAGTCAGGCAGGGACCCTGATGCTGCTACAGTGAAGACCAGCCTGCTGTCTGGCTTTCCAACAAGAGGACAACCGCTGCATTGACAGAAGAGGTTCCAGAGGAAGGAGTTCCGTCCACAGAGCAGGGAACGTTTTGCTAGAGTGCACACTGGGAGGCAACAGGTTTTCCAAAGTTAGAGACTGGTAGCTACCTGACTACCATAAAAAGAAACACCTGCCTTTCTCCAGTGCCATTTCTCAACCTGCCACGGAGAAGGTGTGATCTGCTCCCATAATTTAGAACTAGGGTGAACCCTGGAAGGGAGAACTTGTGATGTCCTGCTGATTATCAGTGTATCGGTGTGTAATACTCTGTAAAAAGAAAACAGACAGGGTTGGGATGGGGGTGGGGCAGCTCATCCTTAGGGAACAGACCAGGCAAGAGCAAGATAAAAGTCCTACGAGAATCAGGTCTCAGAGATGGCTTATGTAAGAGTTCTCTAAAGCAGGAAATCTTTCTCTATGAAAGTCATGTGGATCTTGGGCTCACCTAGCCACCCCTTGGATACCTTATGTCTGATGATGCAAAGCCACTTTTAGAGGGAGGCTTGCCTCAATTCATGTGGCAATTGTATGAGAATTGGGAAAAAAAAGCACACATAGAAAGTTAGCATTCATTTGGCCAAACTAACCCCTTCATTCCCTTGTTGTGGGTTCTCATCAGAGGTGTACCTCAATACGATAAGCTCTTCAAATTCTACCTTGGTTACAGTGGGTTCAGTTCCCAACCATACAATAAATGGTTTCTTTCTCTCTCTCTCTCTTTTTTTTTTTTATTGTGGGTGATGGGGAGGAGTAAGACCCGACTCCTCTGGCTTTCCACAGAACATACAGAAATGTTATTACTTTGTTTATTTAAATATCTTTTACTTTTGGAGATTATTATATAATTCCACAGTTCCTCCACATGATGGTTTGTATATACTTGACGCAGGCAGAGACACTATTAGGAGGTGGGGCCCTGTTGGAGTAGGTGTGTCACTGTGGGCCCCGCCTCCTGACCACATGGGAGCCAGTCTTCTCCCAGCAGCCTTTGGATAAAGATGTAGAACTCTTAGCTCCTTCTGCACCACGACTGCCTAGACACTGCCACACTTTTGCCTTGATGGTAACAGACTGAACTTCTGAACCTGTAAGCCGGCCCCAATTAAATGTTTTCCTTATGAGAGTTGCCTTGGTTGTGGTGTCTGTTCACAGCAATGAGACCTTAACTGAGACACTTCCCATCCTTGTCCTCCCTTCAAGATGTCACATGAACTGCCACCTGATCTTTTTTCACATTCATGACTTCTCCTTTTATTAAAGAATCAGACTATTAAGTACTCGCATCCCCCAACCTACAATGAACATAAGTATGTGGATTAAATATATGTACATAGTTGAAATAAATTTTACCACCTGGGCTGACAATACTCCCTCCTGGAGCCAAAGAATATGCAAGAAAACCCTCTTTAAGTTGCCGGTCCAGGTTGTCCAAGAGACTCCCAAAAGATTATATGGTATTGCTATTGCCTTTATTTGGACAGCAGAGGTACATCCTTGTAGCTGAAGACACCATGCAGTTCAGACACAGAGTCCAGAGGACCCAGAACTGGAACTGACCTGAAGCTTCCTCCCTGAAGAGCATCTTTCATGGCATGGACTATACAGATAAAGCAAGCTACAAATACACAATCTAGGGGGCAGGGTAGAAAGAATGGTTAAGATTCGTCGTGTTTCATCTTCAATTTAACAAAGCCCACATCTTACACTGTTCTACTTCTGATAAACGTAGAGAAAATAAATAGCTTGTATCTGTACGGATGTGGCATCTGTCAATAATAAATGTGATGGCCTAGAGCTTAGGCAGAAACAGGAGATGGAACATCCTGTCGGCAGAAAGGATTCTGGGATAATGCTAGGTGGGAGATACGGTGCGTGCAGCTTTTGCTACCTCACCTAAGCTCCGGGAAAGGGCCATGGCTACCAGCCCCCACCCAACTTCCCTTGAATCCACGAATAAAAGACACAGACACACAGTTGTTCAATTTCAACTTGCCCTTTGACAGAATTACTGGCCGCTACAATCTCCCGCCTGGAAAAGTGTGCCCTTATCAATATTCTTAGCTCCGTACCGCCCACCTACCCTAACTTTAGTTGCTCTGTTACATCTAGACCCTGCTAACTCCCCTGACCACCCTCCTGTAGGAGCGGCCTGTGTGGCCACTCGTTTCAAGATCTCACATGGCTGGTCAACTTTTCTCCATCAAAAGCAAGGCGAACTCTCCTCTCCTCGGGTTTTCCAGCTTGCCTCCAAAGACCCGGAAGTCCCGCCTATTCCTTCCACCTAGCAATTGGTCCATGGCTTCTTTACTGACAGATTAAGAGCCAATTAGGGAACAGGACCTTAGCATCAGAAACATACCCAGGGGTAAACCTGGGAAATGTGACGAGACTGACTCATGGTAACCACCTCATGATAGAATGTAGATCAGACTAAATAGGTTATTTTAAGATATGAGCTACTCAGAAAAGAGCCTGGCTATATGGTCAGGGTAACTGTAAATATACTCTGAGTTTAAGTCTTATTTCTGCGAGCATGGCGCTTGGAGGAAGAATCAGATCTACCTTCTATGTACAATGAAGTGAGAATCTGCAGAAAAGCTAGAAATATTTTCCAAAAATCACATTCGTTAACCTACCTGAGAGGCAATTACTGTAAGATGTATATTTCTTCTATGACCAACATTTAAAATTCAAGTTTCAAAAGAAATCTGAAGTAGATTCAATCAGGTATCACTTACAAACAATAAAAAAGAAAACTTTATTTAACAGGGATAAATTTATTGATTTTTCAGAGACATTGTCTTTGAAGAAAGAGGAGTGATGCATTAGACCTGGAAGGCCTCATTCTCCTTGGGTTTGTCTACAGCCTTGAGGTGTTATGACAAGGCTGAAGGCTGACAGCTGACTCTGGGAAGGTAGGCAGCTCAGACCCTCTCTACTAAAATACCAGCCACTTTCATATTTTATTTTCATTTAAGTTCACATATACTCGCCATCCATTCTGTTTTCCAATTTTAGAAACATATCACATAATTCACTACAATGATTATCTGAGAATTATTGAGCCACTCAAGGCTGACTGTATTCTGAAAACCGTGACTAGATTAGGAGTGTTTAGTGACCATGTATGAAGAGACAGAGTGGGAAAGAGTCTGTCTGTGTGAACGCCATCCAGTAGGAAAAGCTTTGAGCACATGTGTTAAAACATTGGCCTCGCATATATCAGCATTTTAAATAATTCACTTTATCAACCAACAATTTAGTGCTAGACACCAAAAACACAAGTCAGAGAGGCAGATGCTTTCCTTAAACCTCAGATGCCTAAGAATCCAGGGAAAGTAACAGACAGACAAACAGGCATGGGGCCCAGGGTCTGCTTTCTCTGCAACACGGTTTCCATTAAATTCTCAGTCCGATTGTTCTCACGAGTTTCTCACTTTACACTGTTTTATCTGAAGTATTACTTAAGCCACTTGGTGACACCAGTCTGATCAAGTCAACGATCATGGGCAGATGCAAAATGTCTGAAACTGTCTCTGACGCACAATGTCTATCGGGAGCACTCAGTGTGAATCCTGAGAGGCTTGGGGATCTCCAGGAAGCATATGCATTTAGTGTCTTGTTGCTGACCGAACACCACTATTCTGTCCTGCCCAGCCCAACAGGGGAAGAGACTTCTGCCCTTCCTCCCCAGACATCAGGAATGGGGTGGTATAGTGCAGTTGGGGTGTCTGCAGAGAAAAGCAAGAAGCCAATCCTGGAGCAGAAGACACTTTTGCATTGGCAACATGAATGTCTTCCTATTCAGGATCATCTGTTGACAGAACTGACACGTCTCATTGGCCAGTGAATTTCAGGAACACGTCACTATCATGTACATGATTAGCAGAACTCACTCCAAGCCCTTATCTATAGTAACACCTAAATCAGGCCAAACTACAGCTCCTACCATGGATACACACCCCTGGAGGCTCCAGCCCCTTTTGCTATTCTAGCCATCTTATGATTCAACTAGAGCTCGAATGACATTGGAAATTAGAATATCCACCCAAGAGTCTTCTCTGACTTGAATTGTCTACTGGGTCGGTCTATTCTGCTACTATATAACGTAACACAGTAACGTAAAGAAAATGTTTCTTCAGTTCACGGTTTGGGAGGTAAAATCCAAAAACAGCACGGCATGGCCAACTGGCTTATGGTAGAATGTATGCTTGTGGTGCTGAAAGACAGCGGGGTGGGGAAGACCCCCACTCAAATCTCGAGACGACGCAACCCCCAAGAACTCACAAGAAACCGGTCTTGATGTAATGAACAAGAGGTGTATTTGAGAAACCAGAGCTCTGGGGGCGACACATATCTCACACAGGAGACAGAGGAGTCGACCCCGAGCCCAATTAGGGGAAGATATTTATAGGGAAAATTACATAGGTGGTTGGCAACTGTTACACAAAGCAAAGCAATTTCACTGGTTTGTTTACATTGGCGCACATGATCTAGCTTGGGCTCAGTCCAACTCCAGGCCACCCTGCCTCTGGGGCGAGCTGACCCCAACTCTTTTTTCTCAGGACTGGTAAGTCAGGCCTTATCGAGGCTGGATGGTTTATGCTGAGCTAGGCCTTGTCGCGGCCAGGTGGTCTATGGCTGGACTACTTACTTCCCCATAACATGTTATGTTATTCTTTTGTGAGGTGCACTGGCCTTCACAGCAGGGTCAGTGGGGGATAGTTTAAAATCTTTCTTCTTTCAGTGCTAACACATGGCAAGGCAGGAAGCCAGAGAACAGAGATGGTCAGCTTCAACCCCTCACTTTACCTCACCTTTTAACATTACCAATGTAGGGGCCAAGCTTTAATAAGGCAATTCTTTGGGGTTTCACACTCAAATTGTATCCAAAGCATAGTAACCAGCAGTTACTCACGGACACAGTTATATACATATCTTGTCCTCACTCAGCCCGAATGTGCTAATAACCTTCCACTCTGCAGTCCCCCACTGAAGGGACTAAGTCTTCCCTGGCATTTCTCAAATTCTTGACGTGTTCTCTTTTTGACTCTTAACACAAGCCCCATTTATGATTTGATTTCATTACCCTTTCTCCTATCTGGACCCTGTCTCATATCTATTGCTTGTATTGTGCATATTAATATTTTCAATTAGCAAAATAACTTAAGGTATTTACAGCCATGATTCTCAAATGAGGCCCGGGAGGGCCTTATCAAGTTCAGTGGGGGGGTCCTGTGGGTTTTTGGCTGTCGCGATAAGTGACGTATTACTGACACCTAGCGGCTAAACGCAAAGATGCAGCCTGAGTATTTTATGCTAAACATACCGGAAAGCTTCCCACAGGAAGAGCCATAAGTCAGAAGCACCAAGGTTCAGAAACTCTGACTTACCTCCATTTCAAGGCAGAATTGCTGACGGTGAGGACTCATTCTGAAAAGCTGCTTCTGGAAATCCTACCTGCATCCTTAGTTTTCTTTTGCCGTGACAGAGGGATTCTGGCCATAACACAGCCGCCAGTAGAGAGCATAGGAGCATGCGCACATGGACCCGCCCTTTACAGGCTTCTCCTTGCTAAGGAATGTGCGCATGCCCCTTAGTGCTGCTGAGCGGTTGGGCTTACTAACAGGAACTGGAGCTAGAGAGCTGAGTCTCAGCCAGGGAGGGATACGTGCATACGCATCTCTGTATGTGCACGCATATGATACTTGTAAATGTAAGTAGAAGGAGGACTGTGAGAAAGAGTTCCAAAGGAAGGAACAAGCTAGGGTAATGAGTCAAAATGGTTTCTCTCACAAGTGGAATCTAGGCTTAATTATGCATATGCCCATGCATGTGTGTCTCCTAGTTTGCCTTCTATTGCTGTAATAAACACCATTATCAAATGCCACTTGGGGAGGAAAGGACTCGTTTCATCTTGCACTTCCTGGTTCACTGCCAGTCCCTGATGGCAGGCAGGAAGAACATGGAGAAATACTGCTTACTGGCTTGCTCACTCCTCAACCCTTGCTTATCTGAGTTCTCATGCAACTCTGGTCCGTTTGCCCAAGGTTGACCACATCCAAAGGGGCTGAGCCTTTCCGTGGCAATCAGTCCTTGATTACAAAATTGTTCCGTGGACCAATTGTCTTCTCAATTGTAATTGCCTCTTCTCAAGCGACTCTAGCTTGTATCGAGTTAACCAAAAACCTAACGAGACCAGTGTGTTGTATTTTTACGCAACGTGGGGTGCGAAGTGTTTGGCATCCACTGAGGACTCTCCCGAAGCAATTACAAGTGTGCTTCTTATTGGCCAAAAGGACAAAACCATCCAAATCTCAGTGAGATCCATTTCTCTCTTGTTTCTGTGTGAACTGGATTTATGCTTCATTTTGGGACAAAGGCATCACCACTTTGTAGCTACGCCTACCAATATTTCTATAGATGTGATATTCACATCTCATTATCTACAGGAGATAGGGTGTGGCTAGAGAGTGTTCCCTAACCTTTCATGGAGGACTCCCGGCGCTGCGATTGATCACTGGGTCATGAATTGAACAATTCCCAGGGGTGGGGCTGAAAACAATATGTCCTTTGGTTATAGAGCATTTCCCCCCAACGCTGATTGCTATGGAAGTCTGTCCAGAAAAGACTCTGGATAACAGATTAAGACAGAGAAAGATTTAATGTAAATCTCTGAATTCCAATGTCCAATTCTTGGAAGGAGAAAACTGACTACCTAACATTGTGTTCTGATTATCGCATATGCTCTATAGCACTGTGACAGCGCCTGCGCGCGTGCAGACTCACACACACACACACACACACACACACACACACACACACACACACACACACACGCTAAAGGACACAACAAAAACAAAAGACTAAAATCATAAAAACAAAAAACCTAAAACCATTTAAAAGCCATCTCTGGAATGGAAAAAAAAATCCCTACAAATTAATGTTAGATAATCCTTGTTTTGCAGGAAGGTGGGGGAAAGGGAAGGAAATATTAGTGGAAAGGAAGAGAAAACAAAGAAAAGGAGGAAATTACTTTATTTCTCTCCCCTCGGTACTGAAAAATACATCCTTTGCTCATACAATAAATCCTAATTACAGTCCCCCCCTTCCCCCCGGCTCCTCCTCACCTGCATCTCGCCCCAGGATCCACTTCTGTCTCTCAGTAGAAGAGAGATAACAGCCAAACATGACGAAATAAAATATGGTAAGACGGAGTAGAAGCTATCATGTTGGCGTTGGAGAAAGCAACCCAACAGAAGGGTAAGCGCCCTAAGAGAGGACTCAAGAGTTAGTGACCCACTTATCCTCACAGTCAGGAGTCCCCCCAAAATACTGAGCAAATAACTATACCAGAGGAGCAGAGGACCTGGTGCAGACACACACAGCTCCCCTGCTTGCTGCTTCAGTCTCTGAGCTCACATGAGCCTCGCTTACTTGGTTCAGAGGGCTCCATTCTCCTGGCGTCCTCCATCCCCTCTGGCTCTCTCAGTCTTCCCACCTTCACATCTCTGCACCGTTTCATAATTCTTAGCCTGGCCGGATTCCCTGTGGCTAATAGTCCCCTTCTGGAATAAGAAACCATGTCCATGCCATCTGTCTTTGTCCCTGTCCCTCCTCCTCCCCTCCCCCTCTCCTTCTCCCACCCCAACAGAGCAATCCACTCAGCTCTAACTCCTCATGTCCCGTATTCAGCCACAGATCCACCTCTGCCTAAAGCAAGTTTATCAAATGGACTCATTCGACAGACGGTTTCTCACAGACATTCTCTTCAGGCGGTTGTAATTCTAATCGCCTCTTCCCAGATTTCAAAGGAACCACACATTCAGAAGTAAAGCCACCCCAGTACACTTGTTATCAGCTTGAATGAGTCTAACAAGCAGAATATTTTATAGTTCATAATTGTCAAGAAACCCACTCTCCTCCGTCACTTTCATTTCAACGCGTTACAGAAATCTGACTGCTGGCAGCTGTTTGAGATTCTGCATCTCACATTTTTAACTTGATCCTCTCTGTCTTAGGGTTTCTATCCCTGCACAAACGTCATGACCAAGACACAAGTTGGGGAGGAAAGGGTTTCTCCAGTTTACACTTCCGCATTGCTGTTCATCACCAAAGGAAGTCAGGACTGGAACTCAAGCAGGGCAGGAAGCAGGAGCTGATGCAGAGGCCATGGAGGGATGTTACTTACTGGCTTGCTTCCTCTGGCTTGCTCAGCTTGCTTTCTTATAGAACCCAGGGCTACCAGCCCAGGGATGGCACCACCACAGTGGTCCCTCCAACCCTGATCACTAATTGAGAAAATGCCTTACAGTTGGATCTCATGGAGGCATTTCCTCAAGGGAGGGTCCTTTCTCTGTGATAACTCCAGCTTGTGTCAAGTTGACACACAAAACCAGCCAGTACACCCTCTCAACATATTAGATCATTTCATACACTGTAGAATTCACAGTGTAGAAGAAAATGGGGCCGAGGATGGCATCTTTAACCTGACAGTTGCACTGTAAGAGGAAGAAGATAAATGCAGGATCGATAACCAGCAAAAGGTGGAGGACTAGATGCAACCAATCTCTGTTCCTGCTAGGCAACCTTTCTCAGTTAAGTCGGCCAGCTGCGATGTCTCACTATGTCCAGCAGGGGGCAGTGCTACATAACATCTTAATGTTAAAACGGTTTGTTTTTGTTTTGTTTTGTTTTGTTTTGTTTTATGCCTTCGAAGCCCCTTACAGAGAAACTTGTTTGATTCCTTTGCACAGTAATGAGGTGATTGTTGAAGTAAGCCTTATGCCTTAAGGAGTCCTCCTTTCAAGGCAGAGAAACCAAATGCAGCCCCTCCCTTCTCTAGAATTGTTGTCATCTGGCTCTTGGCTCCTCTGCAACCTTAAGTTGTCACATAGTACTGACACATGGTGTCACATGGTGTCCCCACTTCCAGGCTTATCTGTGAGAAAGGGAACTGGTTGCTACCTCATCGGTTCCGTTAGGGGATCCCCACGATCTGCCTCATATTTCTCCATGCCATAATGAATTCTTCCTCTGATAATCTCAGACTTCGCCACTCAAATCATCATGAAACTTCTTTTTATGCGTTACTTTACTTTGCCCACACTAGGCAGCCATCTTGGTATCATGGAATGGGTAGTACTGGTGGTGGTGGTGGTGGTGGTGGTGGTGGTGGTGGTGGTGGTGGTGTGTGTGTAATTTCCCACTAAATATACACCATAATACCAGAAACATCAGTTGTTGATTCATCTCACCAGCTTTTTTAACTAACTAACTAACTAACTAACTAACTAACTAACTAACTTTACATCCCAACTATAGTCTCCCCTCCATCCTCTCTGCCTAGTCCCTCCCTCTCACTTCCTGTTCCCCCTCATGCCCCTCTCCTCCCCTTCTCCTCAGAAGAAGGGAGGCTTTCCATGGGTATCAACCAGCCCTGGGATATCAAGTTGCAGCAAGACCAGGTGTATCTTCTCCTATTGAGGATAGACAGGCAGCCCAGTAGGAGGAAAGGGTCCCAAAGGAAGGTAATAGAATCAGAGCCAGCCCCGGCTCTCATTCTTAGGAGTCCGATATGAAGACTGAGCTACAGAACTGTCACACGTGTGCAGAGGGCCTAGCTCAGTCCTGTGCATGCCCCCTGGTTGGGGGTTCGGTCACCGTGAGCCCCTATGGGCCCAGTGTAGTTGAGTCTGCAGGTTTCTTGACCCCTCTGGCTCCTATACCCCTTTCTCTCCCTCTTTTGCCGGATTCCCCAAGCTCTGCCTAATGTTTGGCTGTGCTTGCTTGCATCTGTTTCCATCAGTTGCTGGGTGAAGCCTCTCTGGTGACTGTTAGGCTAGGTCCTGTTTGCAAGTATTGAAGAATAAATACCATTAACAGTGTCAGGTGTGGATTCCCCTCATGGCATGGGTCTCACGCTAGACCAGCCATTGGTTGGCCATTCCCTCCATTTCTGCTCCATGTTTACCCCTGCACATCGTGATGCAGGACAAATTATAGGTCAAAGATTCTGTGGTTGGGTTGGT
Source organism: Rattus rattus (assembly GCF_011064425.1). Taxonomy (NCBI): domain Eukaryota; kingdom Metazoa; phylum Chordata; class Mammalia; order Rodentia; family Muridae; genus Rattus; species Rattus rattus. The sequence continues at coordinate 34,267,929 of NC_046155.1, forward strand.
GTCAAAATGTCCTCCATTGAACGTTTTGCCTGGCTATAAGAGATGACTGGGTCACATTCCATATTCCCCATTGCTAGGAGTCTAAGGTTAGGGTTAGGGTCACCCTCATAGATTCTTAAGAGTTTCTGCTGCCCCACGTTTGTTCCAAAGATGCCTCCCCTATCCCAGTACTCCTTCCTTCCTCCCTGCTATGTGATTCCTCCTTTTCCCATCCCTACCGCCAGTCCCATCCAGCACCCCTGCAATTACATCCATGATGTCTCTTCTATCTCCCCTTCTCAGTGAGATTTGTGCATTCCCCCCTTGAGATTTCTTTTTTTACTTAGCTTCTCTGGGTCTGTTGTTTGTAGCACAATTGTCTTTTATGTTATGGTTAATATCCACTTATAACTGAGTATGTACCACTTTCTGGGTTTACCTCACTCAAGATGATCTTTTCTAGTTCTGTCCATTTAACTGCAAATTATATTATATATTTTTTGAATAGCACAGCAATACTCCATTGTGTAAATGAACCACATTTTCTTTACCCATTCTTCAGTTGAGGGACTTCTAAGTTGTTCCCAGTTTGTGGCTGCTATGAATAAAGCTGCTAGGAACACTGTGAAGCATGTGTCCTTGTCAGACGGTGGGACATTTTTTTTTGAGTTATGCTGAGGAGTGATACATCTGGGTCTTGAGGGACATAGATTCTCAATAGTCTGAGAAACTGTCAAATTGATTTCCAAGATTGTTGTACAAGTTTGCACTCCTATCAAAAATGAAGGAGTGTTCCCCTAGTTCCACATTCTCATCAGCCTGAGTTGTCACTTGGGTTTTGACCTTAGCCACTCTGACAGGTCTGAGATGGAATCTCGGAGTGATTTTGATTTGCATTTCCCTGTTGACTAATGATGTTGAACATTTCTTTAAGTGCTTCTCGGCCATTTGCAATTAGTCCGTTGAGAATTCTCTGTTTAAATCAATTGGAATCTTTGGCAGTTGATGTCTAGTTTCGTAGTTTCTTTATATATTTTTGGATATCAGTCCTCTGTTGTATATAGGGTTGGTGAAGATCTTTTCTTATTCTGTAGGCTGCCATTTTGTCCTTTCGACATTGTTCTTTGCCTTGCAGAAGCTTTTCAACTTCTTGAGGTCCCATTTATTAATTGTTGATCTCAGCGCCTGAACTATCAGTGTTCTGTTGAGAAAGTTGTCTCCTATATCATGTTCCATATATTTGGGTTATGTTGAGGTCTTTGGCCCACTTGAACTTGAGTTTTGTGCAGAGTGATAGATATTAATCTATTCACATTCTTCTGCATGTAAACACCCAGTTACACCCCCTTGTTTGTTGTTGTTGTAAAAATATAAAAAATAAAAATGTATACTTGTCTTTTATCCCCGCTAGGTCTGGCACCACGGTGCCCCAAGATATCTGCTAGATATCTTAATTCTCAGTCAGCAAAGCGTCTCACCCCTCTGCTCCATCCCATATCACTCTGTCAAAGTGAACCTGGCAGCAATCTCTCTCCCTACCTAGTTACAAAGGCAGGTTTCCATGCCAGAAACATACATCCCAATTCTGTGGCAGCCCAGCCCAGCCACCCCACACTTTCTTACACTTAAATCACTACATGAAAGAACACACAACATAATAACCTTTGGCCCAATTGATAAGATATAATTGCCCACCTAAACATACAAAGCCCAATACACATCCATCCCTTAAAAATATTTGTAACAACCTATAAAGGCACAGCATGGAATCCTAACGTCACCCACCATATTGTCCTGCCACAGCTTCTCTCTCTCTCTCTCTCTCTCTCTCTCTCTCTCTCTCTCTCTCTCTCTCTCTCTCTCTCTTCCTCCCCTCCCCCTCCCTTGTCTCTTCCTCCTTTCCATTCCAGTCTCCTCCTCTTCCTTCAAACTTCTCTCCCATCCTTCCTTCTCCTCCAATGACAGGCCTCCTTCTATCCTGTACCTGCCCCTCACCTGTATTTTACAAATTCAATGGGGAGAAGGTTCTGGTGAGGTCACCTGAGTCTTGAGCACATGACTAGGCAGCAGTCCTTGGGACAGTGGAATTAGCATCAAGATACAGATAACTCCAGGGCAAACCACAGCATTTGCTCAGATTGCTTTTTTATCCCTACTGTATAAATTTGACTTCTTTGTCAACAATCTAGTGTCCATAGGTGTGAGGATTTACTTCTGGAATTTCCATTTGATTCTCTTGATCATCCTGTCTCTTTTAATGCAAATACCATGTGGTTTTTATTTCTATTGCTCTATAGTAAACCTTGAAATTAGGAACGGTGACACCTCCAGATATCTTTAGATATGTTTCAGATATCTTGGGTTTGTTTGTTTGATTTTTGGTTTTGATTTTCTATATGAAGATGAGTATTCTTTCAAGGTCTGTAAAGAACCGTGTTGGAGTTTTGATGGGGAGTGTGTTGAGTCTGCAGACTTCTTTTTGTAAGGTGGTCATTTTTGCTATGTTAATCCTGCCAATCCATGAGCATGGGAGGTCTTTCCATCTTCTGAGATCTTCTCCAATTTCTTTCTTCAAAGATTTGAAGTTCTTGCCATACAGCTCTTTCACTTGCTTAGTTGGAGTTATACCAAGATATTTTATATCATTTGTGGCTACTGAGAGGAATATCGTTTCCATAACAATTCTTTCTCAGCCCATTTATTGTTCATATATAGGAAGTTTTCTGATTTGGGGGGATTAATTTTGTATCCAGCCACTTCACTGAAGGTGTTTAACAGATGCAGGAGTTCATTTGTAGAATTGTTGTGGGTCGGTTATGAATACTCTCATATCATCTGTGAATAACGATGTTTTGACTCTTTCCTTTCTAATTTTTACCCCTTTGATCTTTCTTAGTTGTCAAGTACTTAGCTGAATAGATACAGAGGAATTTGACAGCCTTGTCTTGTCTCTGACTTTAGTGGTATAGTCACACTGTTTTGCTCTCTGTGTAAAGTTTACCCTTGGGTTATTCAACTGCTGATTTCTCTGCCCTCATGTCTTGTTTCAATCTGGATTGGTTGGTCAGTTAACCACTTTAGGCGTAAGGCTGTTGGCGTTTCATCAGTCACGGCTCTCAATGTAAAGTTGATATGTCAGCCTCTGCTGTATCTTGTCTATGGACAGCCTGGACATTTTGTAAAATGGTAGACACCAGAGCAAAATTTACTATTGTCTCTCCAAAGTCCTGGTCTCCAGACTATCCAGACTGACTACTTCAAGACGTAGACATCCAATTTTCACTAATTGGGACTTGACCCAGATAAAACAAAGTATTTGATGGCTTAAATATACAGGGCCTGAGAGTCAAATAGGAAAATCAAGGCCATATAGTAGAAATAGGTTTCTGTCAATTCAGTTTGACGTTGTCAGCTGGCTGTATATTGCCTTTATTGTTTAGGTATGTGCCTATTATCCTTTTTTTCTCCAAGACTTTAATCATGAAGGCGTGTTGGATTTTGCTACATCTAATGAGATGATCGTGTGTTTTGTTTCTTTCAGTTTATTTATATGGTGGGTTACATTGATGGATGTTCATATGTTGAATCATCCTGCTGCTCTGGGATGAAGCCTACTTAATCATGATGAATGATCTTTTTGATGTGTTCTTGAATTCATTTTGGGAGTATTTTATTGACTATTTTTGCACCCGTGTTCTTGAGGAAAATTGGTCTGAAATTTTCTTTCTTTGTTGAGTCTTTGTGTGGTTTTTGGTATCAGGGTGATTATGGCCTAATAAAATGCATTTGGTAATGTTCCTTTTGTTTCTATTTTTTGAATAATTGAAGAGTATTCATATAAGCTCTTCTTTGAAAGTCTTGTAGAATTTTGTGCTAAGACCATATGGCCCTTGGTTTTTTTGTTTGTTTGTTTTTTGTTTGGGAGACTTTTAATTACTGTTCCTATTTCCTTAGGGATTATAGGCCTATTAGGTTTTTTATCTGATCATGATTAACTGTGGTAAGTGATATCTATTGAGAAAACTGTCTATTTCTTTTAGATTTTCCAATTTTGTGAAGTACAGGCTTTTGAAGTATGACCTAATGACTCTTTGGATTTCCTCAGTGTCTTTTTAGTTCTGATTTTGCTAATTTGGATATTCTCTCTTTGTCTTTTAGTTTGACTAAGGGTTTGTCTGTCTTGTTGATTTTCTCAAAGAACCAGCTCTTGTTTCTCTCATTCTTTTATTGTTCTCTTTGTTTCTATTTTATCCTTTTCAGCCCTGATTTTCATTATTTCCTGCCATCTACTCCTCTTGGATGTGTTTGCTTCTTCTAATTCTAGAGCCTTAAGGTGTGCTGTTAAGTCATTAGTATGAGATCTTACTAATTTCTTTATGAAGGCACTCAGTGCTTGAACTTTTCTCTTAGCACTGCTTGCAATGTGCTCCATAAGTTTGGGTAAGTTATACATTCATTTTCATTGAGTTCTAGAAATTCTTTAATTTCTTTCTTAATTTCTTCCTTGTCCCAGTGATCATTGACTAGAGATTTGTTCAGTTTTCATGTGTGGAGGCTGCTGTTCTTGTTATTGAGGTCCAGTTTTAATCCATTGAGGTCTGATAAGATACATGGAGTTATTCCAATTTTCTTGTATCTGTTGAGACTTGCTTTGTGATGGAGTATGTAGTCAATTTTGGAGAAGTTTCTGTGAGTTGCTGAGAAGAAGGTATTTGTATTTGTATTTGGGTGAAATGTTACATAGATATCTGTTAGGTCCATTGAGTCACAACGTCTATAAGTTCTTTTATTTCTCTGTTTAGTTTCTGTCTGGGTGTGATAACTTGTTCATTGGTGAGAGTGGGAAGTTGAAGTCTTCCACTTTTAATATGTTGCGTTTGATCTGTGACTTCAGCTTTACTACTGTTTATTTTACAAATGTGGGTGTCCTTGCATTTGGGATAAGGATAACTAACTAAGAATTGAAACATATCTTGATGGGTTTTTTTTCCTTTGTTGAGTATGAACTATCATTCCTTATCTCTTTTTATTAATTTTAGTTTAAGGTCTATTTTATTAGATATTAGAATGACTATATCATCTTGCTTTTTGGGTTCATTTGCTTAGAAACATCTTTATCCAGCCCTTTGCTCTGAGATAATGTCTATCTTTGATATTGAAGTGTGTTCTTGTATGCAGCAGAATGATGGATCCTGTTTTTGCGTCTATTCTGTCAGCTTGTGTCATTTTATTGGGAAAATGAGTCCATTGATTTGAGAGATATTAATGACCAATGACTGTTAATTCCCGGGCTAAACGTCTAAATCATAAGTCAACTCCAATTAAATGCTTTCTTTTTAAGAGTTGCTGTAGTCATGGTGTCTCTTCACAGCAACTAAACACCAAATAAAGTGGGGCACAGGTCATTTGGAAATAAACACATAGATAAATATGTAATTGTAATTAAGATGTAGTTATTCAAGGAAAGCAATGAAGTCCTAAAGGGAAAAAAAAATCTCTGTAAGTTTAAAGTCAGTCTGGCCTGCATAGTAAGTTCCAGGACAATCAGAGCTACATAGCAAGACCTTGTCTCAAAAATAGTTTTAACTGGAGTTAAAGTGCCATAGGGGCAGAGCTTGTGATGGTGGAGTGGTGGCACAGAGGTAGGCATTTAAACCAGCAGCTGAGCATTCATGTCTTAATTTATGGATTAAGGAGGCAGAGAGAAGACATACTGGGAATAGTGTCATTCTATTCAAATGTCACAGCCTGTCTCAAGTGACAAAAGTCCTGCAAGTAGGCCACTCCGACAATCCCACCAACTGGGGACATTTTCATCTAAGTCACCACATAGGGTGTGAGGCTAGGCTGGGTGCTTATAGAAACAGTGCAGGAATGGATCCGGGAGCTGGGATTATACCTCACAGGCAGGACCACTGTGGGATGATGTCACAGGTGAGGCAGGTACAAGACAGAAGGAGGCCTGTCATTGGACGAGAAGGAAGGATGGGCGGGGGAAAAGTTTGAAGGGAGAGGAGAAGAAGAGGGAGGGAAGCTGCAGTGGAGACAACATGGAAGCTGAGGATGGGGCTGGAGAGATGGCTCAGTGGTTAAGAGCACCCGACTACTCTTCCAGAGGTCATGAGTTCAATTTCCAGCAACCACATGGTGGCTCACAACCATCTGTAAAGAGATCCGATGCCCTCTTCTGGTGTGTCTGAAGACAGCTACAGTGTACTTGTATATAATAAATAAATAAATCTTTAAAAAAAAAAGATTCCATGCTGTACCTTTGCAGGTTGTTATAAATGTTCTTAAGGGATGGATGTGTACAGGGCTTTGTATATTTAGGTGGGCAGTTATATCTCATCAATTGGATCAAAGGTTATTGTGTTGTGTGTTCTTTCATGTAGCGATTTAAGTGTAAGAAAGTGTGTGGCGGCTAGAGACACTGGGCCACCATGGAATTGGGATGCATGCTTCTGGCAAGATGTCTAGCAGATATCTTAGGGCACTGTGGTGTAGACCTAGTGGGGATAAAACATACTCTTTTATTTTTTATATTTTTACAACAACAGATGGCGAATCAGTGTGATGGGTGAGAATCAACTAGTAATCCTAAGAGTTGAGAGAAAGTTTTATTTTCTAAGTAGGAGGAGGCCAGGGCCATGTTGAATCACATGATGTCTCAAGTGTGGGAACTTTAAACCAAGAAACACAGAAGCAAACTGTGCTGTCAGGCTATAGGTCCCCTGCTGTGTGATAAGTAATGGCAGATCAGAGTTGGAAATTAAAAGCTGCTTTTTAAAGAAAGTTGTTTAGAAAGTCTTTCAGGATACTCATATTCCTTCTAACGTGGGCTCCACAGGAATTTTGGGTTGAAATCCTAGTTAGAAAAGCTACTTCTTAATGACATATATTATTAAAAGGTGATTAAGTTTGCTTTTAAAAAAGAAGAGAGTGCAGAGATTACCTAAGTCATGTGGGGATTTTCATCCATGGTTTGGAACTTAGATAGGGAAAAATTAGTCACTGACTCCAAGTACAGTATTGTGATATTTACAAGTTCTTAATGTTAAACAAAAATCTGTGGCTCCAGGTAGAGAGCTTAACAGATGGATATATTTTGGGCTAAAGTCCTGGTTTGATACATTGCTTATTGATAACTGGAATTGATAGAAGGTATTTACAACTTATTAAGTTTAAATAAAAATCTGTGACTCCAGGTAGAGAACTTAACAGATGGATAAATACTTAGGATATTAAGGTTAAATAAAATCTATGGCTCCGGGTAGAGAGCTTGGCAGATTGATATATTTTGGGCTAAAGTCCTGGTTTGATAGGTTGCTTATTGGTATTAGAATTGATAGAAGGTATTTAGTTTATTTTATGAATTACCCTGCTAAAGGCCATATGGCTTGTTGATGATGGCTAGCTAGGGTTTGTAGTTAGTTTTGATATTTACCACAACAGGAAGCTCAGATTCTCTTAACATGGGCTCCACGGGAATTTTGAGTTTATTTCCTGATATCACTGAGTACAAAACCCTATCAGGCTCATCATTTAACACTATTGTTTAGCTTGCTTCCTTTTTTTAAAATTGGTTACTCTTCATAATGGGTATGACTTTGAGTTTTATGGTTATATTATTACTCTGGGAGAGAGTGCAAGATACAAGCTTTTCTGGTTACAGACTAAGGAATACAGTATCTTGGGAGAAAGAGTTTGTCTTTGTGTTTTTAAAAAGTGTGATTAGGCTCTGGAAACCTCACAGAGTCATACTGATCAGATTTGAGAGAGGTAGACCACCTGAAAAACTAGATTCAGGAGAATCAAACAAAAAGATATCTCGATTCTAAACTTTTGTGTTGAGAGTTGTATTTTTCAGAGTGCATCTACTTGGATTCCTGGTCTCAAAGAGTTTCAGCTGGGACCAGTCAGGACACATCAGCTACAGCATTTGCTTCATTCTTCCTACCCCCACCCCCAAGGATATCTCAACGCCCATGTACAGCTTGAAGAAGTTATAGAGGAGTCGTCGCCCCAATTACCTGGACTTTTGGGGGGCTAAAAGTGGTTATTCTAAAGTTGTTTTCATGAGGAATTTAGAAATGGTTGTAATTTAACAGGGAGGAATTAGCTGGATTGAGTTACACAGTCATAATCTCACTTGATAGCTCAGCTGGGATCATGTTTTTGCTTTGGTATAGAATTTATTTGTCAAAAAAGTTTAAAAGTACAAGCTTTAGAGCCAGTCCTTCTATTGATGTCATTACAAATTTCTGAGTTGATTACACATGTGAGTCAAGGGCCAAATAGTAAATTCATGGCTCTGAGTTTGTGAGAATACTTTCAAGATAATATTTAAGATATAAAGATAAGAGTCCAGATTGCCGGGGTTGGGGATTTGGCTCAGTGGTAGAGTGCTTGCCTAGGAAGTGCAAGGTCCTGGGTTCGGTCTCCAGCCCCGAAAAAAAAAATAGTCCAGATTGCCTTATATAGATAGATGTTTTTCAAAAACGTCAGAAATCCACAAAATATGAGATTTAAAATTATTTATCTTTTACTGAGACATTTCTGATCCTAACAGTTCCCACTTGGTGAATTTAATGAAGAAGTTGAGCAGAGCATCTCTACCTCCAGGTAAGGCAATACTTTGTGGCTAGGCAGCCACTGGACAAAACTGCCTGTTTCATCTGCAGACTAATGCTGTCCAGAAAAGGATAAATTATGCAGAATAGTTGACTGATAAGCCCTGCCAAGACAGGGTGATCAGCCCTTCAAAAAAATCTGTATTTCAAGAGTCTGTCAGTTGATTTGGGGCCAGAAGGCTGAAGACTTGAGCTCACATGTTGCTAACAGAGGACTGTGTTAGTGGAGCTTTGTCTCTACAACCTCTCAGTTCTGGAAGCCGTGTTAGGCTTCTTGTGTGTATAGATATTTGGTCATTCTCAGATTTCTGATGGGGTTGAAGACTGATTATAGGCTCATAGCCTATCAGGTTGTTTAAATCTGAAAATACATGTTTTACTGGCTAGTTATCAGATAGTATACAAGTTAGCCAGGATATAACATAGATTTTAAGCCTTTCTTAAGCTGGAATGGATAATTAAATGTTCTGTTTAACTGGTAAAGTGTTGGTCTGTGTGTTAGATATATTTTATGCTTTTAATTGCAAAATGATAATAGTTGTGCTAGGCTTATATTTGAGAAAAAAGTTTTTTCAATTAGACAAAAAGGGTGAAATATGGGATGATGTCACAGGTGAGGCAGGTATAATGAGGCCTGTCATTGGTCGAGAAGGAAGGATGGGCGGGAAAAAGTTTGAAGGAAGAGGAGGAGATGGGAAAAAAAGAGGAGAGGAGAAGCCATGGCAGAGACAACATGGAACCTGATGTTAAGATTCTATGCTGTACCTTTACAGGTTGTTATAAATGTTCTTTTTTCTTTTTTTTTTCCAGAGCTGGGGACCGAACCCAGGGCCTTGCGCTTGCTAGCCAAGCGCTCTACCACTGAGCCAAATTCCCAACCCCGTTATAAATGTTCTTAAGGGATAGATGTGTACAGGGCTTTGTATATTTAGGTGGGCAATTATATCTTATTGATTGGATCAAAGGTTATTGTGTTGTGTGTTCTTTCATGTAGCGATTTAAGTGTAAGAAAGTGTGCGGCAGCTGGAGACACTGGGCCACCATGGAATTGGGATGTGTGCTTCGGGCAAGTTATCTAGCAGATATCTTAGAGAACTGCTATGTAGACCTAGTGGGGGATAAAAGACAGCATTTTATTTTTTATATTTTTACAACAGACCACACCCTATATACCTTGTAGGTCATGCTCTACTGACAACAAGGGATGTTCAGACCAGTATATGTTTGGATTATAAAATTGAACCTTACCCTTCAGTATAAACTTAAATCAAATAATCAAACTCTGCTACATCTGCCTAGACAGGGAATGGTAAATTTAGAGACACAGAGGACAATACTGTCTGCTGGAACCTCAGAGTGTCACACACAAAGAAGCAGCCTCTCGCTCCTTTTCCTCTCTTTCTCATGATGACCCAAACTTAGAGCCCTCCATAACCTCAGTAATGACATTTCCAGGACCAAGGGCAGCTCTTCATCTTTCCTAGAGTCACAATATGTTACACACTAAGTAGCAATAATAAGAGCAACAATGACACTCAGACTATTTTTTACTTATTTGACGTTTTCCATGGCCGTGAGTAGAAAGGACCATATTTGTATGGAAGCAGGGGAGGGGAGGTAGGGGGAGAAGAAGCAATTTCACCTGTAATTCAGGCTCCATGCCCACAGAAGAGCAGGGCCCAATATGCTTTGTCAGCAATGTGACTCATAAGGAGCAGAGCACTGCCTACCCATGCCTTCTTCTAGCACTGACCATGTCATCATGCCAATTTCCGTTATTTCTGCATCTGAAGGGAACACGTGTGATGTTCGCATGTTAACATCTTCAACTCATCAAAGAGGGGAATGGTAGCTAGGTCCTCATGCATACTAAGGGATGTGTATTGAGAGTTCATTTTATTATTCTTTATACTTTTGGATATGTCTGGAAAGTTCAACTAAAATGTGTTCTCGTACATGTAGTATTTCTATCATGATTTAATATTTCCCACTCCTTCTAACAAATAGTTTTCTTTTCTAAGGAGTAGAAGAAAACTTCCTATTTGTTGTCGCTGATAACTGCTGTATTAACAGATTGTTTGATGGAGTTTAACAAAAGTTAGTCATTTTAAAATGTGGGCACTCAGTATGCCTACCCTGAATCCCCACTGTTTCACTCTAATAAATAGCTTACAAATTAAAACTTCCCAGGACCAGAAATAGAAGGCTAAATAGACTAGCACTAGGGCAACTAAGTCGAACTTGGAGGTAGAGCTCCTTTTCTCCCCATCATGGCCCCCACCCACCCCAAATTCTCTCAAAGAGAAACCTGCATCAATCAAGAGGAAACTAAGCAACTTTGCTGGAAGTGGTGAGTTTGTTGTTGTTGTTTATTCTCTTTCTGTTTTATTTAAAAACACAACACCAATAACCATCTCTTAGACATTTATAATGTAGACCCCATCTATACTGATTCAAGGGAAAGATGCATAATTCAACGGAGAGTCTGTTTTCAGATGGATTTTTGAATCCACATAAAAGATGACCCAAGGAGTCACAATGGGAAGGATGCAGGCTCCAGTATCAGATAGTATCAGACAGCATCCCTGCTCTATAGTGTCATAGCTACTGATCTATGAGATCCAGTACCTAGGTTTCTACCTCCCCAGATGATGATGGCTTAGATTATTATAGGAATTAACTGTAAAGGCATATAGGAAATATTTATCATTTCATATATAGTGTTCTAGAAGGATTCAATGAAGGATTTAGGGCTTTGTAAATTATATTAGCCATGTCTTCACATGGTCTGGATAGACCCACTCCCCAACCTATCCAACTCCCTTGTCTAAGGAAAAAACAATTGTTTGAAACATGTGAATATAAATCCATTTTATTTTGCCTTTGAACTAGGAAAACATTAGCCTACACATCTGATTCATTAGTAGAATTCTAATTTAAGCAACAGAAAAAAATACCACATTGAAAATTCAGATTCTGTCTTGTTTTCCTATTTAGTTACAAAGGTGAACTTACGTTGGGTGAACAAATATTTAAGGCATAAAATCATTTCTCTACTGGTTTATTCTTGACTCCACAAAATGCCCCATTCCTATGAATTCCTTAGCTTTGGAACCAACTGTTTAAATACATGGAGAAAATGTTTTAGTAACATGTTGTGCAGGTGACCAAACTGTAAACTGTAAGATCTACAGTTTTTCTTACTGGTTCTTCAAAAATGTTTTCCCAAGAAAGTTAGAATGCAAATTTATTGCACGTATAAAGTCAAAAGATCTAAAATGTTTTATATAAGTTTAAAAACCTTTGATCATTATCCTAGTTTTTTATAAACACAATAGAGAAACTATATTATAGAATCACACAAACAAAATTTACAATCAATGCTTTAAAAACATACAAATAAGAGTACTTACTTTTTTAAGAAAAAGCATTTTTATGATTAAAAATGACATTTAGGGTAAAGTGCTATTCCAAAACAAGTATTTCATCTTGAATATATTTTGAGTATTCAATTTTGACTTTGAATTTTTACAGATCTCCTCAAAGTATTTTTAAAATTGCAAATAACACAGTGAATGGATTCAAAACTAAAGTCCCAGACTGAGTAAAGACAGAACACTCACATTTTTCTGTGAAAAACTACAATGTGAGTAGTGCCGATCTCTCCATCGAATCAAGCCAGTATCTCATTATGAAAGCAGTATAGCAACACAAACATACTCAGCCACCTCAGTCATCCCTCAATGCTTTGTTATTTCTCCCAGGGCCATGTCTGGCAAAAGCCACTCTGAGGCTTCTTGGGGACAGTAGGTTAAATGGCCATTGAGATCACAACATTTCCTTGTGACTTGCATTTAAACTCTTGAACAATTAAAAACATCCCCCTTTTATTATATGACTTGTCCTTCTTTGCAAATGGTACCTGATTGGGGATTCAGGACTCTTAATTGTGTGGATTTTAAAACAGCTGTGGATAAGATGTGGCCCCACCTTTCTTCTTTTTTGTACTCTTCTCTGCTATGAAAATTCAGAAAGGATTTCATGTCCCTGCAAAGTCTGGCCTCCGAGAAGGAGCAGACACTTCTAAGCCAATGAGTCAGATTTATAACTATGATCCAACAAGGGATATGGTGAGCTCAAAAGGCCATCTTTAGAACATTTGTGTGATAAGACAACCCCCAACCCCTCTTTTGGATAATGATGACTCTAACGACTGCTGACTCAGGAATTCAATTACTGCTCAACTGGAATACTATCAACATTTTTCTATTCCTAAAAGGAATGTGCCTAAAGTTCAAATTAGAACCTTTATTTTTTCAAAGAGAAGAAAAAGCTGAGGATTCCTGGGGTATTACAATCACTTCAGGAAAGACGTAGCAGTTGTCCCAACATTGAACGAGTTGTGTTACATTTAGAGTCAGTATGCAGTAGTGACAGGGTGAGTGTCGAGGGTCGGGGGGGGGCAGTCTGAAGAAAAGAGCTTCTGTTTCAACAAGACACTTACAAATAAAGTATCACCACCAGCCACTCTCTAAAGTCTGTTCCAGCCATAGTGTTTGATGACTGTTGAGTCTCTCAAAGTGATGGCTACCCATTGGAAGAGCACTGGTTACTGGTTGGCTGGGAAATGGATAAGAGAGTGTCTGTTGTACATTAATTAATCATTGCCTTTCAAAGAGTCTCAAGAATTTCTTTGCCACTCTAAACATTGAGGCGCTCTGTTCTCAAGTCACCTCTGTATCCCCACTGCCAGCACATCCACCCTGCTTCTGTTCAGAATGAGGGGGTGGGGCAGATTTTATGAAAACTCTTCACAGTGGCCTCTGCTTAGAGTTGTCCTGAAATACAACTGACCCTGTCAACTGTGTCCTGCCCTTCTCCCGGAGCTAAGTTTGTAGTGAGTACAAATCCTGAATGAGAAAACTCCAGGCTAACTCCAGATTTCTTTGTTGCTCATTATTGTCCCCATATAAATATGTTAACAAAACAGTATTAATAATTTACTTGGGAGGTGATACTCTGTCAAAATAAAATATTTCCAGACTGTGAACAACCTGGTGGCCTGGTGTCCACCAGCCTTGCAGATTCCCAGGACAAGGCCACACAGGTCATGTGAGATTGCAACCAGTCCTAGCTTTAGCCAGGGATTCCTCATCTTTCTGATCTAACTCCCTCGCTATAGAGTAGGCCACTGATCCATTGGTCCACAGATGCAGCTTGGGATCTGAGTCTTTGACCAGGAAAGGCACCTGTGTTCTTTTCATTCTTTTTGCAATTTTGGCAAAGCCAAGCAGGATGGAACTAAATATCATGGCAAATCCACAAAGAAGGAAGGCTGCAGTATAGCTGCCCATCGTGTCCACCAGCCATCCTACAACAAAGCAAAACCACAGTGATGAACTAAAAACCCAATTACCAGATTACCCACGCTCAAATTTAATCATTTGCCAGGAAAATCTCCATAGACTACATACAGCACATCATCGTTGTTTTAAACAAAAAGCAGATGGCCTGAAAATATCTTGCAACAACCGAGAAATATATGAATTAATAGTTCCTATTAAGTGAAGGGCTTAGGAGAGTCCTTTATGCTTGCTACTCACACAATAAATTTCAGTGATTATTAACTCCATGAAATCTGGTTAAAAAGAAGATTCAAGATTGCATTTCATAGTCTGGAGCTTTAAACATCCTTTGAATTATTGAAGTTGGGATCATTGACGTAAGGGTTAAGTAGACATACAAAATGCTAATAGGATTCCCAGAGCCCACACACTACTTTAAGTAACCTAATAGACTTCAGTCCAGCATCCAGTTGTCAATGAAAGACTAATTTCATCCATACTTTATTTGAAAATTAGGACTCTGGGCCATTGCTTCTTGGCTTATAGGCTAAGATCATGTGTATTGTTTTAAATGTATATACCTGAGGTCATACATCTATAATCACAGATTTATTTTTATTTTTGTTGGTATTGTAGCATATCAGTCCCACAATATCTACACCAGCCACAAAGTGGGAGGACAACCATGTTTCGTGATAGGAAAATATGGGCCACAAGGATCAGAGAATCAGTGGGGTAAAGCTTTACTCTGGTAGGTAATTGATTAGGAGCATCTATAAATTTTCCCTCAAAACATCATTTGTGTGCCAAGAAAATCCACCAGAAAAGTATGCAGCTTCTCTTTTCACCCACTTCAGATCCAAAAATCAAAGTGGAATAGAAAAATTAATACTCATTCTGCAAGGCTCCGCAGGATCCATACTCCCTGCACATATTTTTGTTCAGGGTCTGCTTTAAATGTTCTGCAGGGATGAAGTAGTTACTTTGCATTTAAATGGAACCTTCATTTCCTCTGTCATAAACCTCTAGATCACATACTATAAAATACGCTTTAGTCATTATCTGTTTGCATGAGAACTTGACCATTACCAACATTTGATATCTACAAGTGATAAGCAAAGAATGCAGAGAGAGAGACAGCCCTGTCCTCTGCCTGGCTCTCTCTGTGCATCCACATACTTTCACCTCCTTTGAGTCTCACTACTCACTGCTCCATTTTGGAAGCAGATTTCCTTCTGACCATGCCCTACTTACTTACAATTGGAGCAAATGTTCTATTCTTTTACTTCTGTCTTTAGTATAAACTGGAACCAAGACCCTAATTTGGGACTTTCTCTTTCCAGGCAAGCTACCATCCTGACTTGGTTGGGAAAAGATTACGAAGGTAGAATGTGGATAGGTCCATGGCTCTTTGTTGCATCCCTACAGCCTTCTACACTTTCCTGACTCACTTAAAAACTCTTTCTCATTTTTGGCATGTGAGTTGTGCACAGAAGTATGCATTCACTTCCTCTATGTCAATACAATGACAGTGGCTAGTAGACTTTGAAAACTTACCTGCAATGGGTGGGCTCACCAAGTATGGCACTGCATGGAGGAAGTAGACCACGCCAAGTGCTGATGACAAAGAGGTGGTCCCTACTATCTCTGCGGTCACTACTGGGATCAAGGTAACGTAGGCTCCATCAAAGTAGCCAAAGGTACAAGAGAAAGGCACAAGAAGGGGGAAGCTTTGAAGCATTGGGAGACACAGATAGCACAGCCCATCTAGTGCCACAGCAAAGAGGTAGCAAACATATCGGTAATTCTTCAGACACCTATGAAAGTGAAGGACCATAGTTAAGTATGGGACACACAGATTCCATAAAAGAAATTTTGAACCGAGCCATTCAGCTGTAAGCACCGCAGCCATTTACACATGTGCCTTCCTATTTGTGTTATCTTACACACACACACACACACACACACACACATATACACACACGCATGTGAGTATGTGATCATAAGAATTGGCTCCCATGGAGGCCATATTAGATTCCCTAGAACTAGAGTTACAGGAAGTTGTGAGTTGCTAGGAACTGAACTCCATTCCTCTGCAAAAGTAGCAAGTGTTCTTTACTGCTAGGACGTCTTGCCATCTCCTGTTATCCTCTGATTGTTCTACTGGCATATGTAAATGAATGCATGTCTCTAGGAAGCAGAGTATGGTGTTGCTCTAATTAGCTATGTACATGATTGCAACGTCACTACCTGCATAACTCTACTCTAAAATTCTTTCATCAGAAAATGAGATTATCCACCTCGATATATGTAAACCTGATTGTGAAATAATACATAGCATGCTAAGCAGCTACAATTTTCTAAGCACTTAACATACTGAGTGTTTTGAGATACAGTAGTCCATGGTAGCGATCACATCACGCATGCTCACTGGTATCCGGCACATCACGCATGCTCACTGGTATACGGCACATCACGCATGCTCACTGGTATTCGGCACGTCTCACAGGCTCAATAACCAGAGTGACCTCACATTGCTGAGACTAGAGTATGAAGACATTAAAAGGAAGTGTAGGAGTGATGAAGGTCTGGTCTAGGATTAAGTCCTATATCCAGACTCTCCCAGTGGTCTTCTAGTCCATTCCCTCTCTGTAACTCCACCCCAATCCATGATACCAAGTATTTGAAAGATGGTAGAATGCCAGCTCTGTTGACTTGAGAATGTTTTCCCTCATTATCCTCCAACTAGTGCACTCACCTGTTTGACGGATGGAGGCCCTTGAGAATCTCAGTGTTAGGTGATTTTAACAAGGGGCAGAACTGGCACAAGAATTTCGGTCTTGTGCCTAGCCACACCTCCTTCAACTTAGGTGTTGCTTCTCAGTCATCAGTGAGCAGCGGACATCGCCCCGCCCTTCCTCCTTCCTTTGTCTTTAATTTAAAATGTGGGAAGTGCTGGGGCATGTCCAGCAGGGAGTTTGCTGCTTTTATCTCTAGCCAAGCACAAAAGAAAACAAGTGGAATCTGTCCTAAATATTATATTAGTGGTGCTAGAGAACCACTGTCGGATCCTGATTAACGACTAAAGTGTGACTTGTGAGAAGCCATTAGAGGACAGCTCTCTTAGCTCATGACTCAAATATAAGTAATTCCTCACCTAAGGCACCATTAGACGTCTTCAATCCCAAACAGGTAATTAATTATTTGCTGTAGAGCGCCTATATAAATTCAGTCTCTAAGCTTACAATATCATGAAAGCATTCTCATCCCACACTGAAATCTACCTGTGTGGCTCATGATACCGCGTGTCATTCATTGTACCTGACCTTGGGGTGGGGCGGGGTCCTCTTTCTGCTACTAGTTAATCCCTGGCTCAACTCAAAACATGTTAAAATCACAAAAGCCAGCCAGCAGTTGTCTCAGTGGAGGACTAGCTTGCCTTGAGCTGGAGTCAAACTCGTCTCCAATTAGGACTTTTAGTTGTCCTCAGTCTGCAGATCAGACAGACACACAACCTAGTCTATGTAGAAAAAGAGTAGACAAATTAGGATCACGTCTAGCTTGCTGTCTGTGTGAAGTACCTGGTTGGCTTGTTTCATTTTAAATGGTTGTAAACAGTAAAAACAAAACCAAAACCAAAACAAAACCCTAACATTTGGTGAAATACAGAAATAGACATTTCAGTGCACATTGATACTCATCAGACTATTTCGTCTGCAAAGCCAAACAATGTTTGACCTATTTGTTCCGGTACATAAAAAGTCTGCCAACTATAAAAATCAGCAAGAAAGCTGCCTTTAGATATCAAAATTACCCTCCAAAGGTAAGTGTGTGACAAGGTGAGGTCAGGGAAAACTTGGCGCTTAAAGCCCCCCGGGGAGAAACCAGTTGTGCTTTTGACGGATTTTACCTTCTGTCAGTTAGCCAGCCAAATGTGATGTTGCCGACAATATCAATCACCCCGAGGATGGACATGAGGAAAGCAGCTTGATGGTGACTCACTCCGACACTCAAAGCATAAGGCACCAGGTACACAAAGAGAGGGCTGCAGCCGTAGGCCATGAACAGAACAGAGACAGCCAACACGACAAAGTCTGACATCAGTAAAAAGCCGTATCCTTGCTGCAAAGAGCAGCAAAGACGGGTCTCTGTCCATTCTTTGGTCAAAGGTGAATAGGGAGATGCCTGATTACAGTCTTCTCTCTGAGCGTCACGGTCGTGATTCTTCTCTGGGCCTGACGGGTCCTCTTTGAGGGTAATCGGACGCATCAGCGCGCCGCAGACGCAGAGATTCAGAACGAACCCACCAAGAATGAGCAGTGCTCCTCGCCAGGAGAACTGTTCAATGAGGAGCTGAACCACGGGGGCCAGGATGAAGGTACCAATGCCACTGCCTGACATGGCAATCCCGTAAGCGAAGGCTTTCCGCCTGCTGAAGTACTTGCCCACCATGGCAATTGCGGGGGAGTAACAAAGTGCAAATCCAAGACCTAGGAAACGGAGAACGCCATGAATGCTGGCTCAAAATGAGCGGACAGTGGGGAAAAACAGCTGTCTGAGACTGAAGAGAATCTGCTCTTCCAGGAAATCCCTTTAAAGCTGTTTGCGTACCCAACTGAAAATTAATCTCCCTGCCATTCTTCCGTAATTTGTAAAATACAGAGAGGGCTTCTGTGACTTTTTTCTTAGAAGGAATACACTAAAAGAAATTATTTCTCAAAGAAAACTAGATGAAGAACTTGAAAATAAACCAATATTCAAGTTAAACTGGAATTTCCTGGCAAAATCTGGAAAATGCTGAACCAAGAAACTAGCCCCACCTTCCTTTCCACAGGCCCTCTCTCCCTCCCTCCCCTGTTGATTTTTTTGCAGGTTAAACTAGCTGAGAAATTGCCTCACCTCTTCCCTGCCTGAGAAGACACGGCTTTGATGGTCTATGCTTCCTTGGATTTATATAGAAATAGAGTATACAAGTCCAGGGAAGTTGCAGAATAATTTCGCTTAGGTGGAAAGCATCATAGACTAGAGAATGTTACATAAGAACATGGAAATATCCCTCAAGTCCTTCAGAAAAGCACCATTAGTCCCAGAAAGCTTTTAAAAGCTTTTTGGCCTCAACGACCTCAGTTTAACTTATAAACCTCAAAGGGCTTCAAGCCTGCATTTCAGGACGTAGAGGCCATTTACCTCAGTGCGTCTAAAGAGAGATATAAAATATGTGGCACCTCATTCAATAATTGATAATGCCAGAGAAGAGAAAGAGGACACACTCTCAACACCCATCCCCATCTGCAGTACAGATGGTCAACAGATCTATGTGTTTCCAGATGCTGGGACTTTCAGTACTAAAACCCGACCAGTTCCTAGTGAACTTAGCAGCCAGGCCCTGGGAGTTACTAGGGCTGTGTCTTCACAGGCAGATGTGGACGCACAGCCTTACTCTGAGGTTACACACACCGCTGGCCTAATTCCTCCTACTCTCATAGCACATGCCCACACAGGAGTAGGTACCACCTTCGATCCCGTATCCGCGATGAACATAAGGCCCCTTGAGTACCGCCGGCCAACCTCATCCCGACCCTGTGCAGTCCCCCTTAAGTTTGTGGAATGGAGGTGCTCTTCTCTTTCCATAAAATCCATCATTATTTTCCATATATGGAGCTTCCATAACACTGAGAAATAATGCGAAATACAAGAATGCTGGAGGCAACGTGCTAGCTTTTCTAAATTGAAATTACCGTTTATTTTGGATAATAATACTCATAATAAAGACCAAAAAATTCAGGCCAAACATGGTTTTTAGTGTCCCATTTAGCAAAGGGAGACAGAGAATGACCAGTGTTGAAAATTTGCATTGCGCTGAATACAGAGTCTCAGGCATATGTCATGCCAGAGAGAAAAATTATTTCTCGCAGCACGACAAAATTAATGTAGTAAGGCTCACTAGGGTAACGGAATGACCTTTCCAAGTCTCTGTAGCCGCTAAGTAGGCAGCCACGCGCTAAGTCAGCTGCATCATGGATCTGAAAGAACCAAATATTTTATAGATCTCTGTTGTGTTTATGTCTTGACAACACTTGAACAAAGCTGGGGTCAGATTTGTGCGCTTACCTGTGAGAACTCCCAGACTGAGGTAGAGGTGCTTCAAGCTGGTGGCAAATGAGCCCAGGATGAGACCAGTAGATGCCAGCAAGCCACCCAGCATGATCCCCGCTTGACAGGATAATTGGTTACTGACAACACTCCCAAGCGGAGCTTCAAAAACAACAAACAGATCAACAGAAAGAAAGGCTTCTGCGATACCTTGCAAACACTGTGGTGTTGCACTGATGGAGAAGAGAGCCGGTAACCTTTTAAAGGTCAGGCCCACCCCTCTAGTTTTATAGCTTTGGACACCAAGACCCAAGGAAAAGTGACCCTTAGTGGTTACAAGAATCAGAAACAGAGCAGTAACAGATCCTCAGTGTCGTCACTTAGACTTGTGACTTCCCCTCTCATTCTCTTAGAGTCCTACATCCAGGGCTAGAGGATGGGTCTTTTTGTTTTATTTTTATGTGAATGAGTCTTTGCCTCCATCCACGCCTGTAGGTCTTGTGCATGACCGGGACCAGAGGGAATAAGGGAGTTTGTTGGGTCCCCTAGAACTGGATTTCCAGAGGGTGGTGAGCTCCCTTGGGGGTCCTGGGGACTGAACCCAAGTGCTCTTAATTGCTCTTAAATACTTTCAACTGTTAAGTCATCTCACCACACCTAAGGAGTTTTTCGCACTGGCACCAGTTATTTATCCAAACTGCGTGTCACTTGCTCAAGGATGTTAAACACAGTACTGCTTTTTACAACACAACAGTAATGGTGACAGTTACTAAATGAGTGAACTTTTATCTTGAAGGAGAAAAATCATGGTATTACCAGTAGTCCTGGGGGGATGAGGAGGGGGATCAAAAGAGCTATGTCTCTGAATATCTGTTTAACATGATCAGTTTTGTAGAGATCAAGTTAAAACTGGAGATTCGCACATGGTAAACTCAGTCACCAGGCCAGCATCTCTGTGAAAGCCGTGGCTGTTAGAATATTTAACTCTGGGAGAACTGGAATGTGTAAGTCTCTAGAGACTGTTGAATTCTCAAGGGCGCTGCTACTGTGGTTACCAGAAAGTGAAAATATTTGAGTCATCTAAACTAAATTTGGTGAGGAAGTTGCACCAACTGTTAACAATTAGCATTCGCCTCTCTGTCCATCCCATGGCTGATTTTCTTCAAGGGGAGTCCCAGCACAATGTGCAGTCTCTTGTTCAAGTTCTAAATTCTCGTAGTCTATAACCTGGGGAGCAGGTGAATGCATGCAAACAAGGATCGCAGGGCTCACAGACTTTCGCAGAGCATGAATTCACAGCGTCTGATCCTGCCCAGAGCCTATACCATCATTGTTGCCATGTCGGTTGTTACTGCTCTGTTGAGAGCCTCAAATAACCTCCAGAAGATAACACCAAAGGAAATGAGTCATGCATATCCACTGATAATAACACTGTGGCTAACACAACCCTGAAAATCCAGGGTTCCTTGAAAGGGAAAGAAAGATGAACCCTAAACGTGTGATTTTGAGAATACTTATCAGTTTGAAAGGTAAACTTAGTCTTTTCAAAAAATTCACAAACTACCCTAGAATCAAAGAAAGAAGCTTCAACACTGGTTCCTAAATCTAGACATTTAAAAACAAACATGTTGGGGCTGGAGAGATGGCTGCTCTTCCAGAGGTCTTGAGTTCAAATCCCAGCAACCACATGGTGACTCACAACCATCTGTAATGAGATCTGCTGCCCTCTTCTGGTGTGTCTGAAGATAGCTATTGTGTACTTATATATAATAAATTTAAAAAACAAATGTGTATTTTGCTTGATTAAAATTATTAAAAGCAAAGAAAATATAACAAAATTCAACTTATGAAAGATAAGTTTATGAGTCAGTATGTAGAATAGTCAGAGAAATTTATCACATTACTGATAAATACAGTACTTCCCTTTTGACACTAACACAGGTACAATTTTTAAATTTATTCATTTCATACTATGTGTATGGCTATTTTGTCTGTGTCTGGTAAATATGTACACCACATGTGTGCCTGGTTCCAACAAAGATCAGAAGAGGTCATCAAATCCCCTAGACATGGGGATTGCACACGGTTGATGACTGCAGTGTGGGTGGTCAGAATTGAAAAGCAGCACGTGCTCTTAACCCCTGAGCTATCTCTCCAGCCCCAGACAAAACTTTCTCAAGGAATAAAAGTTCCCAAAGCATCCTAGGATTTTTCTTAGTGAAAGGATTGAGTGGGTCCAGACTAGAAATGGATTGTTTTAATTAAATGTGATCTTAGAAATTCACTCGGAATTGGTGATTTTGGTAATTTTGTTTCAAAATTTATAAAAAGAAAAGTTTATCATCCTCTATTACAGATGCAGTGTTAGGTCTCATGAATTTCTGGAACACTGTCCATGTTCCAGAGAGCACATTTGAGATTGTACAAAAATGCAGTTATAACCACAGTGAGCCTGCTTAGCTATTGATTACATGTTCCTATCCTTCCCTGATATTTCTCTTATTCAAGAAAAAATGACATCTGAGAGTTGGATTTGGAATCCTCTGGGAAAGAAGCAGAAAGAAAGCCAAGACTTGAGCTATGATGTCACTCACTGAAGGAAACCCTGTAGAAATGGCTCATGCGCTGTTTAGAGTCCTAGCTCGCTGAAAGCTCCTGATCTCATTGAATCTTGGAAGCTAAACAATGTTGACCCTGGTTAGTATTTGAGTCAGAGAAATGGCTTACTGTCCTATCCAATGTATGCTTGCGTGGCTAGGGAAGGAGAAAGCAGTCAAATCTAGGAGACATAGCCTTCTACATTCTGCCCAGAAACTTCTCCCCAGATCACCACCAGCTTTAAGACACTCAGCATAGATATGAATGAATGAGATGTGTCCTTCCCAATGTGTTGGTGAACTACTCCAACTGGCATTGGTCAGGGCCATCAATTCCAGGAGCAAGTCTGACTGGTTTAGCTGAAGACAAGATTGATCATCTAGGTTTTCAATCTTCCTAACTTGTAAAATCTTTCCACTTAGAAAATGAATAATCAAATCAGTGTCACCTGACCCTGTCAAAAGTCATTGCCATGTTCAATTCCATAATTTCCATTAATTGTCCATCCTGGTAAATAATACTCACCACAGAGCATTGTCATGCAGTCTACAATGGAATGGATCCATGCTGTTTGGGAATAATCCTGAGCAAAGTACGTCTGAAACTCCACAAAAAATATGGAGATACACCTGAAAAATACAATGTGGGCATTTTATACAGCAGATGAATGAGTATGGAATTGAGTCATGACCTAAAAGCTTTGTTTCAATCAGCTATTGAAATGTCAAAGGATTTCAATTACTGAGCCAGGATGAGTAGGAAAGCAGAAGTTGACCATTGGGGCCATTCTGAGGAACCAGAAAACAAGTGTTTCATTGTCAGAGAGGCTGCTATAAAACCTTGGAGCTAGGAAGAACACTCCTCTGAGGTGTCATGGGAAAAACAAAAACATATTAAGAACATGGTTTATCATTAATTATTATAGCTAATATTTTCTCTATGGATCTAACCTCTCCAAAGTTATATACAACTTTAAACTTGAAAAATGAAGGATAATATAAAAACCAAGCCTTAGAGATTTTACTTCTAATATTTGTACAAGGGCAGTAATCTGATGATGACAATGATGATGATGACGATGATGATGATGAACTGAAATGAAACAAATATATTCTAAAAAAAAAACAATTTATTATGGCCAAACATTGTAACTGACCTGTTTATCATTAAAAGATTCGTCATTCTTACTTTTCTACTGCTGTGATAAGACACTGTGACCAAGGCAGCAACTTCTAGAAGAAATAGTTCTTTCACATGAGTATGTGTTCAGAGAAAAAAGACAAACGGTAATGTTAAGTTAAAAATAATTGCCTACAGAGTATGTGAACTGGGATTTAGCATGACACCATTTGGAAGGAGACTCACACAGCATCACTTAATGATCTCATTTAGGGCCTGGCACCATTAGAGGGGTACGACAGCAGAGAAGAACACTGCTCTTGTGGCTTGCCGATAAGAGGTTATATCTCTTTGGAAATGTCCAAATCACAACTTGTCCAGATGCAGCAACCCATAGCCAACTGGGATTTAGTCTTCCACTCCTCAGCAGTTGCTTCAAGATAGAAAGATGGGTGACAGAAAGATTGGGGAGGGAAGAGAAGTCGGTGGAATCGGGGCAGCTGTATTCAATCCTGACTTTAAGTGAGCACTTGATTAATGCCCAGCTGTTACTGACTTAAAGTTCTTAATAATCATACCTCTGCAATTAAACATAACTTATAATTCAGTGGAGCAACAGAGACTCCATGCCAACAAAGGATGTATGTGTCCTATGTATACCTGTTATCCTTTGCTGCCCCATTTATATGTGATGTTGGAGACGTCTCATATACACAGAATTCTGGTTGACCTATAGTCCAAGGGAGCATAGGACTTAAAGCAACAGAGTCTCCATGCTAACAAAGGATGTATGTGTCCTATGTGTGTCTGTTACTCTTTGCTGCTCCATTTACATGGAATTTTGGAGATATTTCATGTGCACAGAATTCTGGCTGACCTACAGTCCAAGGGAGCATAGGACTCAAAACTAGCACATGAATGCATTACACCCATGATTGTGAGTACATGGGAGCCATAGGAAAGGTCTAACTGCCCAAGAGAGGCCACGCTTTCTGTCTGCATCAGAACTTGTTTCAAAACAGTAAGAGGCAAAGGTACCATAAAATTCACAATCCCAATCACCTATGGTGAGAATAATGGTGTAGAGGAAGAGTACAAGAGGGTTACTCCTAATTTTTGTTCCTTTTCAGGAAGCTGGAAATGACTCCATGGGTAATGTGTTTAATGAGCAAACATGAGAACCTGAGTTCAGATCCCCAAAACTCATGGAAAAACTAAAGGTGGCACAATTTGCCTGTAACACCAGTACTAGGGAGATGAAGCCAGGCAGATCCTAGGGTTCTTTGAATGTGTGAGTAGAACATGCACACACACACACACACACACACACACACACACACACACACACACGCACACATATACATTTGCATACAATACACACATATGCATAAAGATATAGATAGATGAATAGATGGATAGACAGCAAGAGAGAGGAGAGAAGAGAGGAGAAACAAGAGAGAATGAGAATAATATGCAAGAATCGGATGCTCAAATAAAAATAGCAGTGTTAGCCATGCACAGGATTTCCACTGTTCTGATGAAATCGAATCTGCGTGGGTGTACAAGCTGTTAAACATGGGTTACACAGTTTCAGTGATTCGACATACAAGTAAGAACTCTGATCTGCATCTGAAATTGGCTTCGTATAGCATAGATTATCAATAAGTTCATAATAGTAATTTAACAGTCTTATTTTGCTTGATTAAATAGCACTCAATGCTGAAGGAATGTGATAAAGACTTGAGATAGACTCATCAAGAAAGAAAAATAATTTCCCATTATGGTTTGACAATACTTCCCCCCACCCGTCTTTAAAAAAAAAAGCACTTTTTATTTTGTGATGGTCTCTCTAAATATTTTGCCGATCCTGGACAAGTGGTATAGAGAATTGAATAATTAACCCTCGGGCGATGGCATTTATGGAATCTTGCATTTGTGTAATAAAACAGAGGCCAACACATGGAGAAGGGAAGGAAAGAAAGGGGTCAAATTGAGATATAAGATAAGGAATCTGCATCCAGGTCCAAAAGAATAGCCCACACTTTCCAGCAATCATAAGATATGGCGCCCCTAGGAGGACAGGCAGTTTCCTACAGGTGATGGAGCCGTAGGCTCTGACGACTACATCTATCTGCTTCTGTATGTGTGCTATTCAGCTGAGGCTATGCTGGGGGCACATCTCTGTGTTCACACCACATTTCTGTGCTCCTCCGCACTGTAGGCTAGCAGAATTGCTTCAGTCAAAAGGGTGCGAAAAGTAGTCCTTCTCCACCCATTGATCTGGGAATCCAGATAACACCTTGTATTAATAGATCTGATGCAAAGTCTGTAGTCATATTAAAGACTGGAGTATTGAAATGATACAGTCACCCTCCACAGCACTAACAACACACATAAACTACCCAGACTTTAATTTGAATGAAAATACATTAGAATTCCTTAAAAACACAAAGCCACATTTAATTTGGAGCAACAAGGAAAGCAAGAACCCTCAATCCGAACACAAGAGCCCCATCTGCCAATCTTGCTTCCTTACCAAGATACTGATATCAAGAATAGTCTCTGACAAATATCTGCAAAAGAAGCTATCAGCAGAGCAAGCAAGCAACCCATAAGGTAGGAGAAAATCCTCATTGGCTCTACATTAGACACGGGGCTAATAGTTTATAGAACTGCAGAAATAAGTAAAAAGTAAACCTAGTGTTAATCAGCAAATGGACCCAGGAGATGCAAAGTTTTCAAATGAAGAATTACAAATGGCCAATAAGTTTTTTTTAATGGTTGATATCCCTAGCCATCAGGAAAGTGCAAATTAAAACTGCTTTGCAATACCACCTTACATTAGCCAGCAATCTGACAACTGTTGACAAGGGTGTGGAGAAAGAAGAACCCTTGTTCACTGATGGTGGGAGTGCAAACTAATACAACCATTGTGAGAATGAGTAGGGCATTTCCTCAAAAGATTTAAAATAGGACTATCATCTGACCCAGCTATACTATACAAGAACACACCCTCTCCAAAACTCCATACTATACCACAGAGACACTTCCACAACCATGTTTATAACTGCTCTACACACTATAGCGAGGAAACGGAACAGATGGAAATGTGGTACACATACCCAGTGGAATTTCAGCTACGAAGAAATATGAAATTTGCTGGAAGAGAATGGATCTGGAAAAGTATGTTAAGCAAGGTGACCCAAACTCAGTAAGACAAAAGCCTCGTGCTTCCTCGCATGCAAATCCTAGTCTGCACATATGTATTTATATATACATGTAAGTGTGTGTAGAGCCTAAGAAGTTCAAAAGGAGACCAAGAGAGGGAACAAGTAGGTGCCGAGGAAGGATGAAGCAGAAGGACACAAAAAGAGGAAGAGACTGGGGACAGCACACAAGGGAAGTTAGGCATAGCAGAGAGAAGTGGGGGCGGGGAAATGGATTGAGGTAAGAATCACTAAAACACATCATTCAAAAATGCAATAATGATGTCTAGTATCTTGTATGCTAATTTAAACTCTTTTGTACCACTAACAATAACTTCATATTCATACATGTCATTTTTCTACTGCTTCAGTACTTTCCTCTCAGAAAAGGTTTAGAACTGGATTATGTGGCCATTTCTCTTCTTGGCACCCCCCAGTTCAAAACGCTTGCACCTCTTAATGGCCAGCATCCACTCAGATCTGCCATCAACACACTCAAACCCGAGCACAATCTTCTTTGTGGTTTAGGCCTTCTTTTGGAAAATTGGCTTTGTTTACCCATCGTAGCCATTCTGTTTGCCGGTAATAGCCTGGCTAACCCTTGAGTATCAGGGAGTCCTCGCCCTTCTTATACTGAGTAACTTTGTGAGACTGTTGCTTGCCACATTTCTCACAGAAAGTCCTTCGGGTTTTAGGTACACTGCTCATCTTTGCAGTAGAAGTGTCTGCGATGAAAAATAGGAAACCTGACATCTGTGATGGGAGCCTCAATTACTGATCAGAAAGAGCTAATTTAAACTTTTTAATTAAAAAATAAATACCAATATACTAAAAGCGGTAACAAAAATCGTGTAAAGTTACTGACCATCTGAAAGATTTCTTATCTGGTACTAAATGTTTTTATCATTTTCTCCTAACTACTTAGCTTTCAATCAAAGTGAGTTGTAACTTAGCATATATAGCCTCGTTATGAAAACAGTTGAGTTATCCATCACCTAGGATTCTCAGTAAACACTGCTGACTGTGGGGCTGGGTAAGCCCCTGTGAGATTTGTCCTGTGTGGCAGGGTGCTTAGAAGCATCTCCATCTTCTGCTCAAATGTCTCCAGACATTGCCAACCAAAATGAGGCCGACTGACGACAAGTGATCTAATCATCAAGATTGGAAAACCTTCAGAGTGTCCAAATCCCTCCTTAGGTCACCATCACTCTTACTGCTCATCATTGACAGCAACACCTTTCCCCTGAACTGAAGCCCAAAGCTCCTAGCTGATGCTGCTCAATTCACACTTGGCTGGCTTCAGTGCATTCTGCAAACAGTGCCTTCCTAGGACAGATCCTGGTGCTTCAAACATTTTAGCCTGATTTATGAGGTTTTGTTGTCCCTTTCTGCCCACTGTTGGACACTCCACTTCAGCCATACTGAATGTGTTTCTACCTCTTTCAGCCCAATCTCTGTGTTCTATCCACATCTGAACATTCTAGCGTTTTCTGTGATTCTCCTCTAAATCCCCTCCTTTAGTCTCAGACAGTCCGCTATTCTACACCTCCAGGAAATCTTCCTTGACCGCTCCCTTATTACTCAAGACAGGAATCGATGCTTCTCCTCTGTGTCCTCTACATGTTGCACAGTCATCTGTCATCCAGCAACTCCCTTTCTACTTGTTTACTAGATATTGCTTTGTGACAAAGGAAGACATATATGTCCTTTTATTAAACATTTTAGTGGATTTTTTTAACATTTCAAATGTTATCCATTTTCTCTGTTCCCATCCATAAACCTCCTATCCCATACCCCCTCCCCCTTTTTCTATGAGGGTGTTCCTTTACCCATCCACCCATCTCTTCCTACCTCCCCTCCCTGACATTCCTCTACACTGATGAGGTCCAAGGCAGGACCAAGGGCTTCTCCTTCCATTGGTGCCCAACAAGGCCATCCTCTGCTAGATATGCAGCTGGAGCCATGGGTCCCTTCATGTGTACTCTTTGGATGGTGGTTTAGTCCCTGAGAGCTCTGGTTGGTTGGTATTATTGTTCTTACTGGATTGCAAACTCTTTCAGCTCCTTCAATTCTCTAACTCCTCCAATGGGGACACTGATCTCAGTTCAATGGTTGACTGTGAGCATCTGCCTCTGTATTTGTTATGCTCTGGCAGAGCCTCTCAGGAGACAGCCATATCAGGCTCCTGTCAGCATGCACTTCTTGGCATCAGCAATATTGTCTGGGTTTGGTGGCTGTACGTATATGGACTGGATCCCCAGGTGGGGCAGGCTCTGAATGGCCATTCCTTCAGTCTGTGCTCCAAACTTTGTCTACAAATCTCTTCCTATGAATACTTTTGTTCCCCTTTCTAAGAAGGACTGAAGCATTCACACTTTAGTTGTCCTTCTTCTTGAGCTTCATGTGGTCTGTGGATTGTATCTTGGGTAATCTGAGCTTTTTGGCTAATATCCACTTATCAGTGGATAAGTGGATACCATGTGAGTGCATACTATATGTGTGTTTTTGTGATTGGGTTACCTCACTCAGGATGGTATTTTCTAGTTTCATCCATTTCCTATGAATTCCATGAAGTCATTGTTTTTAATAGCTGAGTAATATTCCATTGTGTAGATGTACCACGTTTTCTGTATCCATTCCTCTGTTGAAGGATATCTTGGTTCTTTCCAGCTTCTGGCTATTATAAATAAGGCTGCTATGAACATAGCAGAGCATGTGTTCTTGTTATTTGTTGGGGCATCTTTTGGGTATATGCCCAAGAGAGGTATAGCTGGGTCCTCAGGTATTACTATGCCCAATTTTCTGAGGAACCTCCAGACTGATTTCCAGAGTGGTTGTACCAGTCTGCAATCCCACCAACAATGGAGGAGTGTTCCTCTTTCTCCACATCCTCACCAGCACCTGCACGTGTCTTAATTCACACTAAATCCCAAACATCTAGTATGGTATCTGACATGAATTAGGTGCTCACAAATATTGTTTAACAGAAGAAGACAATGTAGGAAGGGAAAGGAGGAAGGAAGGAGGAAGGAAAGGGGAGCACCTTGATAGAGAAACTGATTGGATTGTAAGGGAGTGAAAGGCGCCTCTGGAGAGAGGAGAGGAAGAAAGTGGGAGGGCCACCAGAGGAGCATGCGCAGAAGCGAGCTGAAGCAGGGAAGTGAGGCATCCAAACAGGCTCTGCAGAGACAGAATCCACACGATCAGTGCAAATGGTGAAGAAGAGACAGAAAAGAGTAGTTGAGAAAATGGTAAGATAGTTTGAAATCATAAACCAGTCTCTTCACTAAATCATTCTGGGGAATGTTAATATTAGTGTGCTGTCTCTTGTGATTTCTTGAAAAATTTTGCCTTGCTTTTTTTATTAACTAAATTATTTATTTACTTTACATCGTAATTGTAGGTTTCCTTCCCTCCTCTCATCCCAATCCCTCTCTCTTGCCATCCATACACTCCCCCATCCGTCTCTCCTCTCCTTCTCCTCAGAAAAGAGGAGGCCTCTTATGGGTATCAGCCAGCCTTACCATATCAAATTGTAGTAAAATTAGGCTCACCTTCTTTTACTGGGGCTACACTACATAAGGCAGCCCACTTAGGGAAAGAGATTTAAAGGCAGGGAATGTAGTCAAACAGCCCCTGCTCCCACTTTAGGAGTCCCCTATAAAGACCCAGATGTAGAACTGTTACATGTGCGCAGAGTGCCTAGGTCAGTCCCATGCATGCTCTCTGGTTGGCAGTTCAGTCTCTGTGAGCCTCTGTGGACACAGGTTAGTTGATTATTTCTGAACTGAGTTGACTAGTCACATAAGCAAAACTTTGGGTCTGAAAATCAAAGATGTGAGCTTCATGTCTGGACCATAGCCAGAAGTCAAAGTTCAATGAGTACACCCACCTTTCTGAGTATTTCAACATTCATGTAGTTCAGGAAGATGGTTATGTTGCTCAACAGGAAGAGGACCAAGTGACAAATGAAAAATAATAAAATGAAAAGAAATAATACAGACATATTTCACCTCTATAGAAAAGGGGAGAAATGACAGTGGAGCTTTCCAGATGATGAACGTTTGTGCTGTAAGATTTAAAACCCAGGAGTATCTGAAATAAATTGAATTGTAATAGGGGCACACATGTATCTAGATGTTTGCAATAACAAGAGTTGGGAAAACAAAGCTCTTTCCAGATTCATACACACGGAAACAGTTATTGAGGAAGTTTTTCAATTTCTTCATCTATAAATCCAGCCTTTTTATAAGCATGACTCACAAAAGTCAGAATGATGAATCTCATGACATCTCCTTTGCCTTGGGATAGCATTCATTCACAAAAACATAGAAACAGAACACATCCAGTGTCATCACTTATAACCCAACACTGCTCTCTTAAAGATGATCTGACTCAACAGGTCAATGAGTTTTCTACCTCAACATCACCACTGCTCCTACACGGTCCTCCCTGTGCTGTCAGATCGAGAACTGACTCATAGGGACGCTGTAGCTAAAATCACTGTCATATCCCTTGACTACTCCTATAATGTG
Source organism: Rattus rattus (assembly GCF_011064425.1). Lineage (NCBI taxonomy): Eukaryota > Metazoa > Chordata > Mammalia > Rodentia > Muridae > Rattus > Rattus rattus. The sequence goes on from NC_046155.1 coordinate 34,299,434, forward strand.
GTGGACATGACTTCACAAAAACTATCTGAAAGCATGTCGACAAGCACAAGGTAAGTGCTCTGTAAGGTTAGCAATCACTTTATTTTCACCCCGACTGTTCTCAAAAGAGTTCGAAAAAAACTCCAAAACTCCAGAAATTTATTCCACCTAAGTTTATTTGAACTCCAGAAATCTGAGCAACACCAAATCTCAGACCTAGGATATTGTTTTGTTTGAATATTTAAATCAATTTTTTTGTTTCTAAAGAAACTGCCCAAGTTGTTAGTATATGTAGAGAATTCATGTAATTATGCCTTAAATGCGATCCTTAAGTGAATAGTGTATTTTGATAATGATATCTTAAAGAAAAAAAAGAAATAATCAATGCATAGTAATGAATAGAAGGCATAGATAAATAATAACGACTGCTTTCATGGCCTGTCAAACTTTAAAATTTACATTTTTCAAAGTTCAAGGCTAGAGCTGAGACAGAATTTTTAAATGACTTGAGTTATAATTATAGCATTGTTTATAACAGCAGAAACCAGAAGACCATGTAAAATCCCATCAAAATTTATGCAGACACAAGCATAAATAGGATTCTAAGCAACTCTTCTTCAGTGAGGTAGAACCTTGGTTGATATAGGACAGTCTGAAGAGAAGTTATTAAGGTGGAAAGCAGAACAATGTATCCAAAATGATGCTTCCTATGTGAATGACAAGAATGTGCACTTAGGTTAGTTCAAGGTTGAGGAGGCTTCCTTTTTCATTGTGAGACTGAACTTAAAAAATATTGCTGTGGTTAATTTTGCAGTAAAGTCGAGCCAGGAAGTAAGGAAGAAAAACATTTTATTTATTGTCAACGTGTTTGAACTTTACCATTGGAATGCAAGATGTTTTGTATCAAGGTGTGGTTGTTGGACACGTGCTGGCTAGACAGCTTGCCCTGGCTTGCTTCCCTTGTTCTCACATCCAGATCTCTTGCTTGCTTCTTGGCATGTGACATTTAGATTCCAGGGCTGGCTTCATCGCCACACCTTCTTGTCTACCTTTATTCTGCTCAAGTATTTCTGTCCTGACCTCCTCTATTGACCTCTGTCTGGTACCCTACCTTGGCTGCCAACAACCACACCTTGACACAAAACATCTTGCATTCTGATGGTAAAGTTCAAACACATTTCAACTTTCCGGTTTCTGACTGAATGCTTGGCAGTATAAGAATGGTGAAGAAGGGCAGGCACTGATGCAGGCTAAGACATCTTCCACCTTCATTTCTGGCAGGCCAAATTATTTCCATCTTTTAAGACTTCACTCCAAGGACTTCTCTAGAAAGCCAGCCCTAAATATCCAGGCCTGAATTTGTCTCACTGCCAATCTTATTTTAATTCCATATTGACCAAAGTTAATACATGAGGACCTACATCATGATCTTGGAAAACCACCCATAAATGGGTGACTTGTCCTATTTGGCAGGGTGCTGAATCCCTTGATTATTACCAAAGGTCAGCAAACTTAATACAACTCCAGTTGATATAGGTATTTTTATTTGTATCTCAGTTAATTGTGCAGGAGTCTACCATAAGATAGACAATCAACCTACACTTTTAGAAGCCTTTAGCACAGAGTCATGTCTTCAATGACTGTAAGGTAGTAGTTAATGGAATGGATTTTAAATGAATTGAAATTGAAACTTATAGGTACAACCTACAAAAGCTAAAAGGCTTTCAGCCTTTGCTGGTAGCCAATGGATTCAACATCCTACCAAAAAGGACAAGACGTCAAGACGTCCATTTTCCTGATGGTCTTCCAAAGTCCTGATGTAGATCATCTACATACACACACACACACACACACACACACACACACACACACTCCTACTCCAAACTCTTCTTGTAGTTCCAGAAAGTTCATCGAATGCATACAGTCACTCATGTGGACCTGTTGGTACAGGATTTGGTGTACTATCTCCTATGACTCAACGTCAATAGAACAGAGAAGGCAGCGGCCCTCTGTAAAAACAAGTTTAGAGAGACGCATCCCCTTGGCACCGTGACTTATTGTCATTGGCATGACAGCTTCTTGGGATAGGATGTAGTCCTCCTTCAGACAATACATCCTATAACCAAAGCATTTAAAAAGCCTATGCCTAATATTACAGCTTCTCTTGATGGTACTGAAGATAAACCACAAGTGTGAATGGGGATCAAAAGTGTGGTATATGTTTGAGAACAGGATAAGGACTTGTTTAGTTATATTCTAGAAAAGGCAATGGTGAATTCTGTGTGTGTGTGTGTGTGTGTATGTGTATGTGTGTGTGCACTTTAAGTGTCTGTAGATTATGAGTGTGCGCATTGTAGTTAAAAAGCCAGGCAAATTAAAAAAAAAATAAGTTTCCGTTCATCTCCATCTTGGTTGGCATAAATATAAATTACTAAGCCCCTCCACTAAGCAGGGATTCACATGCCCATTTTACCTAAATCACAAGGCTCACATGAGTGATTGACAGAAGTATTTTAGTATTGCAACCAGGAGCACTATGGACAACCTTGTGAGAAAACAAGTTCTTCCTGAAGACTGAACTACTCAGAACATTACAGCATAATCCCTCCTTATAATGCAATGAGATAACTTCCAGAGCATTCCTCTTATGGAGCAAAAAGAGGTTTCTATTTCTAAGAAGCCACATGCACACAAAAATGGTCTTTTAAACCCTACAATCTCTTCAGACTCAGAATGCAGAAGGAAGAAAACTCAGAATCAACATCTAATTACTTTGGAAAGAAAAGTCCATAATTTATCAGGACACATAATCAACGAACCTTAATGGTGGCAAATATAAAACACCCAGCACTGTTGATATCATCAAATAAATTATTAGAGAAAAATACTCTCTCGTTCTGTATAGAATGTATTGCCAGAGAAGAGAAACTCAGTTCCATTTGAACAAAAGTAAGGGCAGAACCATCACTTGCAAATCACAAGTGTTAACTCATATATGCATGAAGGGACCTAGTTGGACATTAAGCATATTGAGTACTGTGCCTCTGGAGGAAAATCAAATGAACAAGTAGGGACAAAAAAGTCACTGTTTTTATACAATTGATTTTCTTCAACCTAAAATCCAGCTTCTGTCACCACAGAAAAAAAGTGAAACACAAGAATTTGGATTCTAGTTTTGATGCTTCCCAGATTAACGCTTAACAAGCAATAGAGTTTTCAAGGACTTTTTTGAAGTTCCACTGTTTCCTCCTTAGAGAATATAGAATTTTGAAGCTGTACAAGTTTGGCTTCAATTATGTTTTCACAAACCTGTTATAAACTTCATAACCATATTTCAGTTTTGGGAATATTTTTCTTATCCCATACTGCAAGTTTGAGGATATATTGCATACTATAATCTTTTGTTGTAGTGGTTTTTTTTTCATTTTTGGTTTATGAATCATAAATTCAATTGTTTCTACTATAAATTATTAATGAGTAATATTTATATCTATTAAGATTTCTCATTAATATATCATAATAAGAAAATAGTCTTATAAAGATCATCTTATATAACCCTAGAGCTAATTCAGCCTATGCTACCTTTGTCTTCTTAGATTTGCATTTAAAAATTCTTTAAAATCCCTAGAAAACTGATTTCTTTATTAAAAAATTTATAGGGAATATAGAAATATCAGGACAAATCTCATGTTATTTCATATAGGATGATTTTATGTGTTTCATATAAAATAGGTGTAATATGGGGAATGGAAAGAAACATCTCACACATCCACATTTTATAGAGCTATTCATGAAGACATACGTCTGGATTAGAATTTTTCTAACACACTCCAATATTCCTAAGTGTCCTAACATGTATCATATATTAGCGAAGAGACCAATATCCAGGATTCTGTAACGTTGTTGTTTCATAGCTTGCAAAGGGAAAGATACATGGGCAGCCAAAAGCACACAGGGAATGATATGAGCTTACCCTTGCATATCAAGAAGACAGACCCACCTACCTGGTGACTGCCCGGGTGCAGATGGTAACAAGAAAGCAGCCAGCCACAATCATCCATCCCCAGCCCCCATCTGGAGGGGATGCGGAACCAACTCTAGTTATCTTCGTCATGGTTGCAATTTTGGTTTTCTTCTCTTTCCAGGTCACTGCAGCAGTAAGTTAGGATCCTCAGTGGTTGCTACCCAGCAACTTCCTGTTGATACTCAAAGTTGGTTCAGGATGCTACCTGGCACAGGGATTACTGCCCATCTAAAGCAAAACAAAAACATGCTTTTATTCTATTGTCATGTCTGTGTTACTCTCTTGATAAGAGATTATTACTCTCCTATTAATATGATTGTTTATAACTATGAACACTGGGTCATAGTAAAGACCATTAGTTATCCTGATTTTTAAAAAAAAATGTAAAAATGTTTATTCACAATCCCTGAGAAGTAATCACTCCTTCAGAAGTTTCTTAATGAACAAAAAGCCAAGAAAACTGTAATAGTAGTTCATGCCAAACCAAAAATAAACATCTGGTGCGATATAAACTTTAAAGGCCATTAGCTCAAGCATTGTGTATCAGTACTTTTAAATTATTTCCACAGCCCACCTACAATTCAAATTTTAAGACAGTATAAATAATAGCATAACCATACACACACACACACATATATACGATATATATATCAACTTTTTATATTCATTTCTATTGCATTAAAAGTGACAGAACTACAGATGCTATTGCATAGCTCTTCAAATACTGAAAGGGCCACGCACATTTTCACAAGCAGCAGGAACTTTACGCTTTCTACCTGGACCTTCCTGTACTGTTGAGAGCATGCACCGTCTCTGCTGAAGAGAAGCGAAAGCAGCAATGGAGAGAGAATACAGTGTGTGCTTGCCTAAGTGACTTTTAGTCCCCAGTCAAACCAAGGAATGAAGCTAGGCAGTGTTTCACAGCCTTGGCCTTTTATATGGATTCAGACACAGGGCAAAGGTCACAGTCATAAATATCCTACCGTATCAATTCTGTCTCCACCGAACACCTGTACAACAAGTCAATGAAAAGAGCAATACAACCAGTGGGACCTTTCATATCAGAAATAACTGTATTATCTTTTAACGTTTTCTTAAATCATTCACAGAATATGTTCTCTATAATAAATTTCAAAGATAATTCATTGGAAATACAGAGTTTAACAAAAGTAAAAGCAACACCTTAAGATCACATTTAAAAACCATTATAGTGGTATAAAAAGAATGAAAAATTTTAATATATATTCTTAAATATTAATTTTAGTTATTGCCAACTCTCAGTGTTCAAACTGAATGCTTCCTAAATTCTTTATTTAGATCAAGTAAACATTGTATTAGGCTATATGTCTATGATAGATATGTGGATAGAAACCCACCCATCAGCATGCTTCAGGGTCATCTCAAATTAATTGCTGGCTAATAGATGAAATGAAATCAAAGTAAATGATGATGGGAAAAAGAACAGCCATCCAACCAAATTAATCCAACTTTCCTTTTATTTATTTCGGGGTGTGTGTGTGTGTGTGTGTGTGTGTGTGTGTGTGTGTGTGTGTGTGTGTGTGTTTAGTGTATGCAAGTGTATATACAGGTACATGTATGTGTGGGGACCAAAGGGAACTTGCCATTCTTAGCTAGAGTAGTGAGCTTCCAGACCCTGCCTCTTGAGTTGTATCTCCTCCCACCCCCAGATCTACAGATTCATGCTTATGTGGGTGCTAGATATTCATCCTCAGGTGCCCAATAAGCCATCTCCCCAGCTCCTCTCTTTCATTTCTTAAGTAACAGAACCTCTCACATGTTATTTATGCCCATAACTGTCCACTTTGCCTGTGTCTCCTTGAAAATAGGGGTGGCAGGAGTTCAATACAGGTAGAAAGTGTATGAGCACAGGTCATACGTGTCGACAGGTCACACATGTCGCTTCAAAGGCTAAGAGTCTTTTCCAGGACAGCTGTCATTTTCTGCTTGACACACTGGAAGAAGATGTGCCATGAGGGAGCTTCGGCTACTATAGCTAACCTCACTCTCGTTGACAGCAGAGACACGTGGTAGAGTTTCGAGTTCTGGAACCAGTGTGGGTGCTCAGCCTTTCCAGCTCTGGACATGCATGGTCCACACAGAGGAAAACTATGTTCTCATTAGATTTGGGTATTTGGAATTTTATCTGTACCGACAGCTTAGACCATATCCTAAATAATAGTGACAGAGTAGCTGGACTTTCTGTAGCATTTACAATGCTTTTGATTTTTCTTTTCTTTCCTCTTTCTTTCTTTCTGTCTTTCTTTTCTTTCTTTCTTTCTTTCTTTCTTCCTTGATTCTCTTTTGTATGTATAATACTGGGTATCAATCCCAGGGTATGCTATGCAAGTGCCTTATGGCAGAGCTACATATCTCCTGTCCCCACAGGCTTTAATTTTTAAGTGTATAATTGTTTAGTATCATCACCTACTGCCCTACCTAGCCACACCCTCTTGTTATAAGGAAATGAAATGTTACAGAGCTTCTGGGCTCATCAGAAGATACCAAACACCAACCCAAATGGCAGAGAAAGAAATAGAGACAGCTTGGCATGTGTGCTCAGGTAAGTGGACATAGAGTCCGATGATACCAGACTCAGTCCCTTTCAGAGGCAGAAGGTACCTGTTCCGACTCTGATCCTTTTCCTTCACTTGGCATTTTTCTAATTCCTAGTCTTATGAACTAACCTTTAGTAATCTCTCTCCCAGTTTCTTCTTTCTCTCATTTCATATGTATATATATATGCATATATTATATATACATATATATGTATATATGAATAATATATATATATCACTAGTCTGAAGAATAAAGAAATGATATTAATGCTGAGAGCCACAAGAGAGTAGTATATATATGTATATATATATTCATTCTTATATAAAAACAAACCCATCATAAGATCAGCAGGTTTGTCAATAGAAAGTCTAGAAGGCATGACAGTTTACAATGATGTTTTTCAGAATTTTCTAACCCAGAGACTATGGGCAGAAGCTATGGGATGGGCAGAAACCCATTACAAAATTTTATATTTAAAACATTGTGAGCTTTATCCTTGTGAATTTTTTCCTTTCCCTCTTTCTCCTTTCCTTTTGAAGAAAGGGAAAAATATACAAAAGATATTTACAACAGACAAAATTTAGAGGAGAACTGGGACATGATTTGAAAATCTATATTCAGTAAGTTAGAAAATTCCAAGAGAAACAAGTATATTTTCTAGGCACGTATGACCTATAAGTATTAAACCAAAAGAATATGAACAACTCAGAGAGATAATTTATGAGCACCAATAGGTGGACTATGCTTTATTTATAATAGCCAGAAGTTGGAAAAAACCCAGATGCCCTTCAACAGAGGAATGGATACAGAAAATGTGGTACATCTACACAATGGAGTACTATTCAGCTATCAAAAACAATGACTTTATGAAATTCATAGGCAAATGGATGGAACTAGAAAATATCATCCTGAGTGAGGTAACCCAATCACAGAAAAACACACATGGTATGCATTCATTGATAAGTGACTATTAGCCCAAATGCTCTAATTACCCTAGATGCACAGAATACATGAAACTCCAGAAGGATGACCAAAGTGCGAATGCTTCACTCCTTCTTTAAAAGGGGAACAAGAATACCCTTGGGAGGGAATAAGAAGGCAAAGTTTAGAACAGAGGCTAAAGGAACACCCATTCAGAGCCTGCCCACATGTGGCCCATACATATACAGCCACCAAACTAGATAAGATGGATGAAGCAAAAGAAGTGCAGGCCGACAGGAACGGATGTAGATCTCTCCTGAGAGACACAGCCAGAATATGGCAAATATAGGCGAATGCCAGCAGCAAACCACTGAACTGAGAACAGGACCCCATTGAAGGAATCAGAGAAAGGACTGAAAAAGAGCTTGAAGGGGCTCAAGACCCCATATGAACAACAATGCCAACCAACCAGAGCTTCCAGGGACTAAGCCACTACCCAAAGACTATACATGGACTGACCCTGGGCTCCAACTGCATAGGTAGCAATGAATAGCCTAGTAAGAGCACCAGTGGAAGGGAAGCCCTTGGTCCCAAGACTGAACCCCAGTGAACCTGATTGTTGGGGGAGGGGTAATGAGGGAGGATGGGGAGGGGAAACCCATATAGAAGGGGAGAGGGAAGGGTTAGGGGGATGTTGGCCTGGAAACCGGGAAAAGGAATAACAATTGAAATGTAAATAAGAAATACCCAAGTTAATAAAGATGGAGGGGAAAAAAAGTACAGGTGCAGATAAATTCACAGGTGTGTTCTGTCTGATATCTAGAGCATGAGCCGTGCTCCTAAATCATTCCAAAAAACAGAAGAGGAGGAGATGCCCCCAAATGCATTATGTTAGTTTGATTTCAAAACCATAAAATGTCAAAACAAAAAGGAAATTATAAGCTCATCTCTCTAATAATGAAAGCATTCTCAATAAAATACTTGCAAACTGAGTTCAACTACATTTGAAAGGTCATTCACCACCACGACCTTACCATGTTGCCATACATACCAAGATTTCATTTTAGGGAATGAAAGTAAGAATCAACCTACAGAAATTGATAAACATCATACAGGTTTAGAGACAGAAATCACATGGTGAACTGGCCTTTGACGAAGTTTAACATCCCTTCATGATGAAATGCCTGAAGAAAAGAATTTACTTCAACCTAATAAAGGATACACAATGCATACCTACAGCCAACATTACATGTGTGAGGTGGTGCGGGCTCTCAATGGAGTCCACTTACAATGAGGAGACAAGGTCTACTTTTGCCACTTTTATTTAATAATTTTAATTGTTTGACATCTTATCTAGAGCAATGAGACAAGAGGAAGGACACAAAAAGGATATAAACAGGAAATAATGAAGTCAAACCACCCAAATTTGCAGGGGGGTTCTATATGTGAGACCCTAAAGACTTCTTTAGAAAATTTAGAGCAGATAAACACTTTCAGATAAAACGTCAGGCTACAAAATTATCATATGAAAATCAATAGCTAAAAGAATAAAAGAGTAGCCTTTCTATACACTGAGAGCAAGCATACTGCTGAGGAAACCAGGGAGACAATCCTACCTAAAAAATATCTTGGAATCAACATAAACCAAGGACGTGAGCATCTCTACAATTAAAAAAACTTAAAACACTGAAGGAAATCAAATGTACAGGGAGACGGAAAGACCTCTCATGCTCAGGAATGGGAAGAAACAGTACGGTGAACACGGCCAAACTAAAAAGCAGTTTATAAGTTCAATCCGATCCCTGTCAAAATGTCAATGACAAAACTAGGTGAGGACAAACTGCAGAATTTATATGGGGGCATTGAAAAGCCCTAACAGTGAAAGCAATCATAAGCAAAAAGACTAATGTTAGAGGCATCACAGCATCTGATTTCATGCTATACCTCAGGGACACAGCAACATAATAGCTACTAGCAAAAGAAAACAAAACAAAACATCCCCAAGAAACCAAAGAATGAAAACCAGGCGTGCATATCAATGGAGCATTAAAAGAACCCATAATTAAACCCATGCAGTCATAGCTACCTAATTTTTGATAAAAGTATAAAAAATGTACACAGAAGAAAGAGCTCCTGGAGAAGTGAAGAAGCTGGATGCTCAAATTCAGAAATGCAAATGTAGATCCCAAGTTCTCATCTTGCAAAACTAAAAGAAAATAAAAATAAATCAAAGATCTTAATGCAAAATGTTTAGAGGGATACAGGAAGATCTGGTCAAGACAAAAGCATAAAAAAAAAAGACTTTCTGCAAAGAACTCCAAGAACACAGGAAATAAAACTAGGACTTTAAAAATGGGGTTCCATAAAGTTCAAAAGCTTCTTACAGCACAGGAAATAATCAAGTAAAGAGACAGCTCACAAAATGGCAGAAAGCCCTCACTAGGTATACATCATACACGGGATTGATAACATTATAAAAGAACGTTTAAAAATCTACCTCCAATCCAAGCAATCAAATCAATATATAGGCTAATGAAGTAAATAGTCTTTAAAAGATGAAGTAGTCTACTTTCTTAATCACATCAGAAAATGCAATTTTAAATTATATCAAGATTCCTGTCTTGCCCCAGTCAGAATGGGCACCATTAAGAAAACATCAAGAAATCTTACTGAAGATGTAGATGAAATTAAACCATGTAGACTGTTGGTGGGAGCACAACCTTAACTAAAAGAAAATGACATTTTTAGAAACACAGCACAATTGTATAAGTCTGAATAAATTTAGCAACACTTTTCATCATGCTGTACCGGCAACATGATAAATGGAGGTCTACTGTCAGTCAACGTTAACCTGCATGGCCACAGAGCAAGCACTATCCTCACCAGGACTCCAGGGAAGGCTGAGACCCTTCAGCAGCAACATTGTTCCTCACTGTTTCTCCCAGAAAACACAAACCTTGGGGATGAACATCATTCTCCCCTTTTCACAATGATGAAGCTTCCCCTCAGAGATTCTCCCTTGGTGACACTGCATCTGAACATGATTGGCGATAGATATCTCTGGCAGACTTTGGATAATACAGCTGGACACCTGCCCTGGGGGATTTCAAATTTACAGTGGACACTTCTGTCAACAAGATGTCCACACAATGCTAAAGCATGACAAAGGAAGAGAAGAGGGGACCCTACGGGGTTAGAATTACGGCTACGCTTGCTCACAAGTAATACATTCAAGTTTCTCTCAAAAGGATTTTTAGTAGACATATCTTCACAAAGAAATGTGCAGGCTCAGCATGGCGAAGCCAGCTTCCTGGAGACTTTCCCATCACATTAACTTGTAAATGATTAAACCCACCTGATATTTGCCAAAAAACATTGGGGAAATCTTTTACCGAGTCACCAGTATGTCTAAAACTGTAAACAAAGAAAGCACTACCATCATGGAACTCTTTGGTTTATTAATATCCTCTAATTTATTGTATTTTTACATCAACTGCTAAAACAGAAACGCTGTATTAGAACATCCTTCTAAAACTACCCTTTGGTAAAAATTGGAATATAGTTCCAATTCACTTCATCCTCTTGGCGCTTTAGAGAATTTAATCATTTGCAAAGGGTTGCTAACACTCAATATCTTTGCTATAAAGCACTACACTGCAGGGAGGGGGTGCATCTGTGTTACCCTCAGTGTTTTCTAAAAGTGACCTCTTTTTAGCTATAGGTATGTGCAACTTCATGCATCAGCAGGCAGCTGAAAGGAAACAGGGTCCTGAAGTCTCCTGTTTTGGAAGCTCTGAGCGGTCACTTCCCATTTCTTTCCTTCTGCAGCATCTCCTATTTCCGGTGTCTTACCTGTCAGCAGTTTGCTTCCTCTGTAAGTCAATTTGCAGTCATAATATAGGGAAAAGGTTGTGGAAAGTTGATGTGAGAGGAAATTAAGATGGCCGTGACGACTGTGTCCAAGCGGCCCTATTCAGGGGTAAGACTCTATCTGAATCACTTCCTCTCCTAACTTACGAGAAAGGACACCAAACTACTGAGGCCTAGTCTCTACTTCGAGTGGCCGGTTGTGGAAAGTCAGCTTTTTGTCTCTGTGGAAGATGAGAAAAACAAGTTAGATGAGGAGAAGTCGATGATGGCTCATGGTTTTAGTTCATGGTTGGCCAGTTTCGTTGCTTTTAAGTCTGTGAGGCAGAACAATATGGCTCAAAGGGTGTGCTAGAGCAAGATTGCTCATCTGGTGCTGCTCAGGAAAGGAGGGAGGAGAAGGAGATGGGCGGGGGGAAGAGGGAGAGGGAGAGACAGAGACAGACACAGATGAGTGATATAAAGACAGAGACAGAGAGACATAGAAAAAGAGAGACAAAGTAGACACTACCCAGCGCCATGCTTCCTCATTGTAGATTCTACTGCTATGAACACACCAATAAATGAAACTATTGGTAAACTTAGAGTGTTCATAAACCGATCACTCTCAAAAGCACTGCTAGCTGGGGTCTAAGCCCTAAACCTTTAAGCCTCTTTGGATGATTTCATATCTAAATGAGAACACTGCCCTTATTATGTATGTCTCCCCATAGGATGAGCACCATGAACTCTAAATCATTCTTTCTCTGGCTCTGTTTTCAGTATTTATAAAGTAGACCACATTTTTGCAATAACTCATGATAAACTGCACTTTCTTTTTCAAAGAAAGTCACACTCAACAGTCCTTTTCCACCATTACGGCTACGCCAAGAAGCACATAGATATAAACAAGAAGGTAAGTCCTGTGTAGAATAGTTGTATCTGCAGGCAAAGAAGTGTGGACCGTGTTATGGGGAAATTGCCACCCCAGGGAGTTAAAGGACTGAAATTTATGAAGTGAAGAGTAGCAAATTGCCCACATGTTTCTGAGTAGCACAGAATTCCCTTTCTCCTCCCGTGTCTTGAGCAGAGGCAGGCGTGGAATGAGGTGGAGAGAGAATTGCAGGTTACCTTAGACATTCTTAACTAAGAGTGTATGATTGTGGGAACATACAGCTTTCCTGTGTTGGGTTCAAACAGAAAGAAACAAAGGTAAATAGGTGAGACAAGCTAAGGCCATGGCAAAGGGAAAAGTAACTCCATGGCAAATTCAGAGGAAAATGGGACTCACGCCTGAGTATGAAGGACTCTCATAAGGAAGACAGGGAAAGTATTCATGTTCTAGCCATACAGAGTACAAACCATAGATTATTCAAGCGGCAGATGAATCATTAGCAAGATGAATCATTTTATCATAAGGTTCAAGACAAGGTTATCAAAGGATGCTAGGTGACCAATGAAGAAAATTGTGAACAGGCTTACAGGAACTCAGAAAACAACTAGAACTTAGCAGACACTGTCTCCATCATCACGGTGCTCATCCTACCGGGAGACGTACATAATAAGGAGGTACATAGTGCAGTGTTCTCATTTAGATATGAAATCATCCAAAGAGGCTTAAAGCTTTAGGGCTTAGATCCCAGCTAGCAGTGCTTTTGACAGTGATCTATGTGTGTCTCCTAAACCAGACACCACTAAAAGAATAAACCCAAGAGAGGAGAGAAATGGCCCTTAAAAGAAGCCACACTTTAGGCATGGCTGGATAATGCACAAAAAGACTACTCATGTGCAAACAGATCAAAGTCTTAATAAAACATACTCTTAAAAGATTGATTTTTATTATTGATTTGTGTGTATGTGTGTGTGCGTGTGTGTGTGTGTGTGTGTGTGAGTGCAGTGTTTATGGAGGTCAGAAGAGGACATCAGATGCCCTGGAACTGGAGTTGCAGGTAAATGTGAGCTACCATCTGGCTTCCAGGAACTGAGCTCTGGCCCTCTGGAAGAGCAGTTAATGCTCTTAACTGCTGAGCCATCTCTCCAGCTGCCAAAACGCACACGCATTTTTAAAGTTACATTTTAATATGTTTGACCATAATCAAGACACAGAGCATTTCCACCACTAGGTGATGTTGCCATCGTTTTCCTGCAGTAAAATGTCTGTCTCACCAGGCCTCCAGGCACTAACCTGAGCATGAGATTACCACTGATCTGTGTCTGCTAGGACACGCTCATTTGTCTGCTAATGCTGTACAATTTGGGACTTTTTCAGTTCAAGGGCTTAAACTCGAATCTCATCTATGCTAAGCACATGCTACATCTAGAACCTTCTGACAATATTTTGAGGTTTGTTCCATTTGTTTTGTCCATAGCTGACTCCATTTCGGTGCTCATTGGTAAGAGGGAGTGTGGACCCATTACAGTACGTTATTCATTTGCCTATGACGGACATTAGTGTTGACTACAATTTTGTGCCATTATAAATAAAACGGAGAATAACTGTTAAACTCTTAAAAGACTAAAACCTATCATCAGTACCAAGAGAAATTTAAGAATACCTGAGAGACAGAGAACTAGAAAAACCAGATTTATTGATTACAAGACTTGGAGAATATCTTTACTTCCCAGGTTGACTAGTATAATTCCAATGAAATTCCAACCGAAATGTCAATAGTCTCTTTTTTAAATAGAGAATGGCAAGTGGAGTCTAAAATTTGTAATAAAATAGGAAAAAAATCTATAAAGCTGAGTTTTAAGAGAGAGAGCCCAGGCTGGGCGCTGGCTCCGTTTTTAGCCATAGCTGCTGCTATTACACAGGAGCCTGGGTTCAGTTCTGAGCACCCATGTGGTGCCTCAAAACAGTAACTCCAGTGCCAGGGAATCTGGCACCCTCTTCCGGCATCTGCTGACATCAGGCATACACGTGGTGCCCAGACGTGCATGCAAGCCAAACACTCATATACACAAAATAAAAACAAATACTTTCTAAAAAGAATGGGCAACAGGGATAACATACCAACTGATTTTAAAACCCACTCTAAACCAAAGGAAACAAGACCTTGTCATGCTGATCCTTAAAGAGCAGAATATACTAACACAGTGGAAAAAATTGTAAAGCCGGAGTCTTACATTACACTCTATGCATGAACTAACTCTGAGTGGATAGTAAAAAGATACAAAGATGTAAATTCTACAAAATGGCTAGAAGAAAATGGGGAAGGATCTTTAAAATCTGAGGATGCCATTTTTTTTTTAGAAAGGACACAAACAAGAACAACAAAAACATTCCATTCTTATCTCCACTTACAGCTCAGGCTTGTGGAGAAGTTTAGATTTATGATAGGAACAAAGAAATTGTAAGGTTTCATGGAGGACTCTGTTGCTGCTGATTTAGCAATAGGAAGGCATTCTTGGGGGATGGGCAGGTATATCATCTATAGCGCTAGGGCATCCCATTTGAAACTCTAGGCAGGCACATTTCAGCAGAAGCAAGAAGAACTATAGACACCATCTATTCCTTTGGCTTTGTGTCCTGGCATCTGGCATAGTGCCCGCTTTATTGACTAGCCACCTCTGATTGTAGGTCCCTTGTGGGTAGTCACTGAGAGACCCTGCCTCTTGGTCACATTTTGCACCCATTTTTTTAACAACGAGTAAACATTTAGTTCTATCTCAACTGAGATCCAAGGCTCACTCAACACTCTGGCCTTTGACTAGGAAACTTCAAGCGACTGTGCACACGAGGGACTAGGAGAGGGCAAAATTCCAAGTATGTTAGGAGAGAACTTCAAGTTTGTCTGAGTCTTTACATCAGTGTATCTAAGTGTTCCGGCTGGTGGGTTCGCAGATGCTTATCTAGGGGCAAACTCAAATAAACCCAAGGTTGGAGATGGGAGAAAGTTAAAAAAAAATACAAAATCAAAAATCTCTGCTCGATTTTCATAGACTCTTGCCCGGTTCAGGTAGTTTTGAACATTTTGGAGTCCTTGTTGTGGTGCGCCTTCAGCCGAGCATGGAGTCATTGTTTTCGTTGTTAATGACCTTCCTCGTGTGTCATGGCAAAAAAATAAATGTTATTCTCATGTAAAAGAAAAACTAATGGTTTGCTCTTCCTTTCTGCTTCTCTTTCATAGGCCTCAGACAGATTCTAGTAACGAGCAAATGACTACTGGCTTCCACCAGAAGGCCTTGGATGTCTGTCAGGAACCTTGGGGCACTAAATTGCAACAATGACCTTTGCTAAAGAAGCTGCCACAGTTTCTACATTGTGTCTGGTATTTTGAAGCTAGGAATCCTTTTTCTAAAGCTCGGGATGAAGGCCAGAGTGATTCACGTGGTATTCAACCCTAGAAAGGAACAACTACAATGGCACCACCAGTGTTTCAGCCAGCACAGAAATCCAAACGTTCCCCCTGACCTTAGAGCTCCTGATGCACACAGCCCTGAGCCGTCTCCTTTGGGATGCTACAGACTGATGTGGGTAAGGGATGAAGTTGGCTGAGATGGAGACAGATGTTCTATACAACCAAGCACAGGTAAAGAGCCCAGCACAAAGCCAGTGCTACATATCTGTACAGCCCAGCGAGTAATATTTTAACTCAATGTTATCTTGGACACTCTCTAACCATCGTTTATACTCTTACAGACTACAGCATTGTTAAGTCCGATCAACCACAATAAAGGCATCCTGGCTTCAGAGGAGAATCTGAGGTTTGAGATATATTGCACAAAGTCTTTTTTTGGTCACTAGGAAGCCTGTTATTGAAGAACGGGCCAGCCTGTCTATACCACAGTGCCTTACTCTGTAATCATGGCTCACCGTATCGTTGCGACATGGACAGGGAGTCAAATAGTTCAGCTAGCTAGATGCTAATTTTGTGGAAGATCATGAGATCTATTGCTTGAATGTGTGCCCAAGTTGGAAGCAACTGATAGTCAATAAGCATTGGACTTCCCAACCCTCTAGTGCGACCATTTTCTCAAAGTGCATGGGCAGGTGGTCCAAGGAGCTCAAGAAACCAGGTAGGAACCTGGTTTGTAGCTTTGTAGCCACTGTAGTCAATCTTCCTGGAACCTAGGTCATGAAGCTCACTGGGAATACAAGGGCAAGTCTGGGCTCCAAGAGAACAGTGGGGCAAGCCTAGAAATGGGACTTTTTGCCAGGTTTCTCCTCTGTCTTTTTGCAGAGAGCTTGAAAAGGAGTGTGGGCCCTGGGAGGGTTCACCTGCAGAGCCTGGCACGTAGCCCGCTGTCTGCCCCACATTCCACAGGCCATCAAATTCCACAGGCCCTCGGAGATGTTTATTTTTGTGTTCCGTAGACTCTGTTCACTGCTTGAGCCACAGCGGGTCACACAAAGGACAAGGTGTAGCCCAGACTGACAGTGGAGTGCTGTAATTCCTATCCTTTCGCTCTTCCTGCACCCTGAGACTCAGAACCTACATTTCTTTCTTGAAGTGAGAAAGTTACAAATAATTTTTAGAAACATTTTTTTGAGATTTTTCTTAGTTATCTTTCTTCCCTGTCCTTGTAAGATCAGTCAGACAGGAACCACTTGACTCCATCTAGTTTTGAACCCCTCCCCCAAAGTGGTTACAACAAACATCTCAAAACTAGGTCCCAACTTGTTGAACGAGAGTAGGAGCCACATATTCAAGAAAATGTGCCCTTCGTCAAGCTGCAAATACTCATTATTATTAACATTAATTATCTGTGGAATATATAAAGCATCGGGTGAAATGAACTTCATATTTTCAAATAAATTATATTGCATGGCTAATGAGGCATTTCTACACATTTGAAAATCATAGTGATGTGTAATATGTTTCACCAACTTGTAACCCAGGCCATATGTGTGGATGTGCAGTCCCTGGCCTTGTCTGGTTGTCTCCCAAGCCTGAGGCTCACAGAACAGAAGCCCCTCTCCTTACAGAGGACAGCCCTGGCACCTGGGAGATCCTGGTTTCCTACCAGTTAGCTACATGTAAGATCCAGCGGGACCTAGGAAGTAGGGGAAAACTTTTCAACAATGGCACACAAAGTACAGACAGTGCTATTCAATAAAGGGAATAGTAAAAACCAACACCATCTATCATCATGTGATGTCTGAGAAGGCACAGGGAGAGAGCGGCTATTGGACCCTTGGTTATCGCTTGCTGGAGAAGGTCTTGGGGAAAGGGAAGCAGCTACTCTACATGATCCGACAGTGAATCAGTGAAGGAAATATATGTGCGCACCATCTTGGACTCCTCTTGCCTTCAGTACAGCAGGGTGGGGTTCCGTGAAGCCAACTGATGCTGTGCATGCTGACTGCTTCCAGAGCAGAGAACAGGGAAGGCAAAGGATGGAGAGGGAACCGGAAGAAACCAATGGAAATGGCTACACAGTAGCATCGCCCAGGAGCTGGCTTGTCTTGCAGGTACTTGGGCTCTGGTCAAGCTTGGAGCTGGTGCTCAGTCTCATAATTACTGAGTGGGATACCTCGGTGTTTCAAATACAAAACTTACCTGAGAAACCGGCCTCCCCTTCCTTTCTCAGTGAGACATAGGTACTCCCTGGGTTTCAGTGAGCTGTCACCTTCAAATGGGTGATGCAAAGCCATAATCTCTGCTTCTCATCTTTCTGCCACGTTGCAGGTTTTTGTTAACCAGTAAGGCACCTTCAATGCACATGTCCAGAAAAGCACTAGATAATTATTTCTGGACATCCTTTAAAATTTTTTTAAATTAATTTGGTTCTTCTACAGTTTTATACATGTGTATATTACACTCTAATCCATCTCTCCCTACATCCTCTCTCATCTCTCTCATCCCCATCATCCCCCTCCTTTTCCTCCTTACTCGTCCCTCTCCCAGACTTATGATTTCTAAAACAAAAAGAACCTCGTGTTCCTCTAAACAAAATTCCCCTTGCTGAAAAATTCTAAGGATCCCTAACCTCAGTTATAAAACTGTTCAGTGAGGCCACTAAAGCCACATCATGTATATATGTGTGTGTGTTACACAAATACACACACACACAAATTATATTATGTATCTACACACATATAGGTGCATATGTAAATTGTGTACACACACACAAGGTCACACTTATTCTTTGTGGAAGTGTTTGTGTGCAGATGCACACAGTCCACAGAGTGAGTGTGGAGGTCAGAGAATGCTTTGCAGGAGGGAACTCTCCCTTCACCTCCTAGAGCCCAGGGATTGAACTCAAGTCTGCAGCCCTGAGGTGGCAAGTGCTCTTAACCCCGGAACCAACTCACTTTTCACCACATGGAGCAGTGCCCTGGCATGAGGTTAGTCATTCATGCCTCTGCAACTCAGGGACTAGTTAGAAAGTCATCACATGACTTTCCAAAACTCTCCCGACACATACCTTAAGATGAAAAGTTCATTTTCAAAGGGCTTGACCTCCAGTTTCAAGTTAAAATACATGGGAAAGCACATGATGAAAAATGTTCATTTATTAACGATGACTAATTTCTGCCCCTATAGTGTCAGCAGATGCATTCTAATCTTTACTTATTTGTTTCATTCATTTGCCAATTTAGAAGTAAGAGATGATGACGTGCAGAGTGTAGGTGCTCAAAAAATTACTTAACGAGTATCAGAGGGTATACCTCAGTAGTAGAGTACTTGACCAGCATGCATAGTTCCTTGGGTTTGATACCCATCCTCCTCTCTCTCTCTCTCTCTCTCCTCTCTCTCTCTCTCTCTCTCTCACACACACACACACACACACACACACACACACACACACACACACCTTTTTAAATAAGTTACTATATCAAATAGTAGTATCAAAAGGAAAAACTGTCAGTAGACCCAACATCTTCACCCACTGTTGATTTTTACTTGAGATAACATAAAACGGCCAAATAATAAGCAAGGAAACAAGAAGACTACAAATAAAGTTATAGTACATCCCTTCGGGCTGGAGAGATGGCTCAGCCGTTAAAGGCTAGGCTCACAACCAAAAATAGTACATCCCTTCAACAGTTAAACTGATTTTCACTTCAGTACAGCAATATGGCTACTTCTCTTAGGTGACCCGCACATAAAAATCCTTTACAGAAAAATTGCATCAAATGCATGAACTTATACCACTTTCCTCTTGATGATTTTTCCTAAAATCTCCTAAAGAGAGCATGTCCAAACATCAACTAGAATAAAGCCTTACAAATGACAGCTCTGACCATAGCAGCACCCTAAAAGGCACAGAGAGGGCTCAACTCAAAAAGAGGTCACAGAATGTATGTACTACGAACATACATGTATAAATATATGGGGGAAAGAAAGAAAGAAGGGGGCAATTGGCTGAGTGAGAAATTTAAGATTTCCTAGTCCTACATTTTCTTACTGTTGGAACATTGCTCTCTTTTTACCTATGTGTCTCGTATTTTTATGCAGCATCGATTCACATAGGCTTTTCTCTCTTTGTCATAGTTGATGTTTGTCATCTTAGGTGTTCGTCACATACACGTTAGCCTTCTTTGGTCAAACATACCAAGTCTTGAATGGTAGAAGTGTTCGCAGTGCTTTAGCATAAGACTGTCACATGCAGGTTAGAGGTGTCCTCTGCACTTTTTATCTTCCCAACAAGCCGAAAACCAAGACTCTCCTTGTGGATATAATGGAACTTACCTCGAACCCATCACTCAGAAGCTGAGGAATTGTGAGTTCATTCCAATCTTCTAGTTTCTTAGTGAGACTTTGTCTCAAAAACCAAAACAGACTGATTCGTTCATCACCACCCCAGAAGCACAGGACCCTCTCTGGCCTTGTGCCTCCAGTCCACACCTGCCACCCAGCTTGTCTGGATGGTGGTATTGGGCACTTTGTCAGCAGCAACATCAACATGTGCAAAGCTAGTTTTTCTTAAGCCAGCTTTCCCTCTATCATGACCCACTGTGGCACAAGGGCATAATGGTGGTCATGGTCCAGAAGGACTCATACACAGGCAACAAGACCTAGAACAAGAGAGACACTCTGATCCTGAAGTGCCCATTGGAGCCCAGCTTGTCACCAACTGGAAGGACAAGAGGAAGATCTGGCACCAGAGCTACAATGTCTGTGAAGAGCAGGGACCCTCACCCTCCAACCCAAAAACTTAGAGTAAAAAAGATGGCCCAGATCATATTTGAGACCTTCAGTACCCCAGCCATATACATAAATCAAGGCTGTGCTATCCCTGTCACCCATTTCTACCATTGGCATCACTACATACTCCAGCAACAGGGTCACCCACATTGCCCATCTAAAAGGGCGTCCCTTCACCCCACTGCATCCTGCATCTGGACCTGGTTGGCCGGGGACCTGACAGACTACCTCATAAAGATACTGACCCCACGTGGCTACAGCTTCGCTACCATGCCTGAGTGAAAACTGCACATGAAATCAAGAGGCTTGCTAAGTCACCATGGACTTCGAGCAGGATACGAACTGGCAGTGCAACTTCTCCCAGAGAAGAGCAGGACCACCAGGCAACGAGCAATCTGCTGTCCCTGTCATTCTTTCAGCCTTTCTTTCCAGGTATGGAATCCTGCGTCACTCACAAACTACCTTCAATTCCATAATGAAATGTGACGTCATATCCCAAGTGTCTCAAGGCATATGCAATGTTGTTGGACAGCACCGCTGTCTCCCCAGGCTTTTCCACCAGGACACAAAGGACTCCACTGCTCTGGCTCCCAGAACAATGAAAATCAAGACCATGACTCTGCCTGGGCACAGACTCTCTACACGGATGGCGACTTCAACATGACCCTGTTGATCACCTTACAGAAAACACAGATCAGCTCCCAGAAGGTATCACAAGCCCCGCCCCCCTGTCACGCACTGCGCATGCTTCCAGCTGGTCTGTGGAGGAGCTGCTCTACAGATTTTCTTGACAGTGCCTAATACACAGAAAAATGAGATGTTGCCATGCTACTTGCTAGTATTTTAATTTCTGTGGATTTTTGCTGCTGCTGCTGCTGTTGTTGTTCTTGTTGTTTTTATTTGGTGCTTAACAGTGAAGGTGATTATTACATTTGGTTGGAGCAAGTCTCCTCAAAGTTCTGCAGTGTGGCTGAGGACTTGGATGGAACTTTAAAAAAATAACCATTCCGAGAAACCACATAGAGACATGGCTACAGGAAGTCCCTGGCTGTCCCAAAAGCTGCCTACTGGGTGGCTACCTTGTCTACACTGTGAGGTCACTCAGAGGAGGTGAATACATAGCTTTTGTGTCAATTTGTACCCCAAAGTTCTACGTCTTTTTTTTTAATTTTTAATGGCCCTTTTTGTGCACCAAACTTGAGATGTCTGCAGGCTTTTGGTCTTCCTGAGAGTGGGTTGAAGTGTCAAGGCAGCCAGAGGTTTCCTGCATACTGACGTGAGATCAGCTCAATGAAAAGTGCATTCCTTACAAAATTAAAACCATAAAATAAACTAGCATTATGGCTCATAGATGTAATCTTACTACTCAGGATGAAGGCAGGAGGATTGCTATGAGTTCAAGGCAAGCTTCAGTCACAGAATGAACTCCAAATTACTCCTTACTAGAAAGAAAGACTCTGAAACAACAGCTGTATAAATAAAAAGGGCTAGTGGTAGTTGGCTCACTGGGTATCTGACACACAGATCTGACAACTTGAGTTTAATCCTCATAACCCAAATGACCATGCTCCATAAGTTGTCTTCTGACTCTGTGTGCATGCTAGTGCACACACAGAGCTTCCCTCCTTCTACACACACACACACACACACACACACACACACACACACACACACACCACAGAGAGAGAACTAATAAATACAAATTCAGAATTCAAAAAGTTAGCTTGTGATTTGTGACAAGCCACTTGGCAGGGACACGTATGTGCATAGGTAGATATGTGTGCGCATGTATGAATAAAGTCAAAGGCTTATCCCAGCTAGTCTTTTCACTAGAATCTTGCAAACTGCTTTCCTTTTCCAAAGTGATGCAATATTTGGTAAGTAAATAACACAAAGGACACGTCCACTTGAGGACAGCCACCTCTCACAGATTGAGAAGGCTATGTTCTCCTAGCACTCTAGGCTCCCATGAGGAAATCACTTTGGTTTCTTTGATGAACTTCTTCAGAAGATGCCGATAGTGGAAACATGGGCTCATTGGGGGCTAGGAGGGAAGATCAAGTTAATGTTCATAAGATGTGAATCAGTAAGGCTGGATTATGCCCGGTAGCTCTCAGATTTGTTTTTAGCTTTGTACATGCAGCAGTCGGTCTCTTCCAAGTGCCTCAGCAGGCACAGAATCTTTAGACGAGATAATCTGAGGAGAGTGAACATTTTGATTTTTGGCAAATAGCCATCTGTAAGACTGAAAAATACAGTTCAGGTTCGAGCCGCTCATGCCCCCAGTTCTTACTCTGCAACCAGAAAAGGCCTTCAAATTATGCAAACTTAGTTTATTGGGAAGAGTTCAACCAAGGCTGGCAAATGGCTACCTCAAATTCTGCCCATCTCATCCTCTTTTTACTCACATGTGTTCCTATGATTAACGCCCAGTGACTTTTCCTCTGGATTCCATGCTAATATGGTTTTATGGGTTCCAACTGCAGCTAACGATTGATCAACTTGTCACCATAGAGAACATCACAGGCAAACATATAACCAAATATGAGAAGTTCTAGTTGAGAGTCTAACAGTAGAGAAGACAAGTCGAAAAGAAAAAAAAATAAGAAAAAAAAAAAAAAGACCCAGAAAATTTAAGAGCTTGAACCC
This sequence comes from Rattus rattus, assembly GCF_011064425.1. NCBI lineage: Eukaryota > Metazoa > Chordata > Mammalia > Rodentia > Muridae > Rattus > Rattus rattus. The sequence continues at coordinate 34,322,525 of NC_046155.1, forward strand.
TAGAAGGAAACACATCGGTGCATTTTCTTGGCCTGAATGCTAAGATGGGTTGCAGGTGTGACTCAGTCTACAATTAATCCACCAAGTCTGCACGCACACACACACACACACACACACACTGGAAGGCTGAGACAAATGAAACTTATTTTCTTACAATTCCAGAGTGCAAAGGTCCATGACTAAAGTTCCAGAAAACTTGGCTTCTCTTTCTAGTTTAGAGACGGTGTCTTCTTGTTTTCTTGGCCTTCCTTGGAGCATTTGCATGGGAAAAAGGAGAAACTTGAGTTCCCTCAGTATTGCTTCTTACAAAGTGCAGTGGTTTAAACATAGATTTGCCTTTGACACCCATGCTGAAATGTATCATCTCCATTATGAGCTATTAAAAAGTGGGGCCGGTTAAGATCCTTGAGAAGCAATTAGGATTCTGCCCTCAGGAATGGATCCACCCAGCAATGCCGTTAATATGGACGTGGTTTACTTAGGGAGTGTGTTTACCATAGAGTGGATGTAGTTAGGTCTTTCTTACACTTTAGGTTTCTCGCTATGTGACACCTTATACTACATTGACGAACAAGGCCATCATTGAGATGTGGCTCTTCCATTTTGGACCAGAATCATAAGCCAAAATAAACCTCATTTCTTTATAATTTACCATGCTTGTTAGTTTTAGTTGCCAATTTGACACAACCAAAAATGACCTAGGAAGACAGTCTTGCTTAGGAATTATCTAGATTAAATTGGCCTGTGGTTGTGTTAATGGAGGGTTGTTTTGAGCTTTAATTGGTGTAGAAACACCCAGCTCATAGTGGGCAACACCATTCCCTAGATAGGAGACTCAGCTCACAGTGGGCAGTGCCATCCCCTAGGCAGGTATCAAGGCCCAGCTCATAATGGGCAACACCATTCCCTAGGTAGAGCTCCTGAATGGTGTAAAAAAAGGAGAAAGCTAACAAGGGCAAGCATATTCTCTCTTTGCTCTTAACTGAATATAATGCTGTTTGAATTTCTGACTTGATATTGACGAAATGATGGACTCGGAATTATAAATCCAATAAACCTTTTTCCACCACTATGTTGCTTTTTGTTAAAGTATTTTTCATAGCAATATAAATTAAGCTAGGACACCATGTCTTAGATACTGTGTTTTTGGCAAGAGAAAGCAGACTAAGACATAAGAAAACTAATTCTATTAGATCCAGAGCCACCCTTAAAGACCTCATTTAGCTGTAATGACTTCCTCACAGGCACCATCTGCAAAACAGTCATGTTGAGGGTTAGGGCTTTAGTGTGTGGGTTCTAGAAGACTCAGACATGCAGCCTGTGACAAATTCCTTCAGCTCATTCATGAGGAAGTTTGCAGAGTCCCCGCTGGCTGTAGCTTAGAAGCATAGGCCACATGCTTACTGCAGAATGGCTTAGGATCATGATGAGTTTTGAGGTCAGCCTGCCCTACAGACGGAAGACCCGGCTTAATGAAGTGAGTAAATCACCATACTGCCGATGGGGACGTAATAAATCACAGCAATTCTCAAAAGCAGAAGGGCATGCTAGTCATTAGGGCTTAAATGGCACTCAGCACCCACCCTGCCCTGGTTTATACACATTATGCTTCTGTATACATCAGCTCATTTAGTTCTCACTACACCTGGTTGTGACACTGTGGCTGACAACACAGTTCTCAGACATCCAAATCCTGCACTGAATCACAACCGTGTGTATGTGTGTGTGTGTGTGTGTGTGTGTGTATGTGTGTGTATGTGTATGTGTGTATGTGTGTGTGCATTATGTGTGTGTGCATGTATGTGTGTGTGCATTGTGTGTATGTGTGTGCATGTATGTATGTGTGCGTTATGTGTGTGTGTGTATGTGTGTATGTGTATGTGTGTATGTGTGTGTGCATTATGTGTGTGTGCATGTATGTGTGTGTGCATTGTGTGTATGTGTGTGCATGTATGTATGTATGTGTGCGTTATGTGTGTGTGTGTGTGTGTGTGTGTGCGCGCGCGTGCGCGTGTGCATGTCTGGCGATATGGGAGACATAAAACTATTGAGAAATAATATCTACTTCCCAGTAGAGCATGCTTTACATTTCACTGTAGGATGATTTCTCACCTTGTTACAGGGCACGGCTACGTGTCAAAAATCCTGCTCTACAAGGGATAACAACATCCTTAGTCCTAAGGAATCCCAGATGTTTAAATTCACAAGTTTGAGACCTGTGCAAGTTAACTAATACATATGAAGTCATGCTGTGGCACAGGTAATGGATACACACAGCTTAACTCCTGGTATTATTGCTTTTATCGTCACTATCTTTTTGAAGAGGAGAAAACTTGGAACAAAGAAACTCCAAATACTTTGTTTAAACCACTGCCTGGAGAGTGGCACAGGAACCATGAACTCCAAAGCCTATGCCCTCAGCACCTGCTTTGCTGTCTGCACAAGTAATAAAGGATCCACTTAAGTAAAACGGAGTCTGTCTAAGAAGGTTTTTAAAATTGATTTAGTATACCTTTAATCCCAGCACCCGAAAGGCAGAGAACTCCATGAATTGGAGGATAGCCTGCTCTGCATAACAATTTCTAGGCTAGCCAGGGCTACGATGAGACCCTGTTTCAAAGAAACAAAAATAAAAATTACAATAAAATATTTTTAGTTTTTTCCCACATCATTTGGAAACATTATGTGCCTTAATGAAAAACAAGGCGAACTCTGAGGGACATTTAAAATGATCCCTGCCCCTGCCATTGTGTTTTCCTTCATGTTGGGCACCTCTAAACTCTGTTCATCAGACCTCAAACTCTGTACATCTCATTCCAAATATTAGGCTGGAGCTGAAGGATGCTGACAGCCACCTTTTGCTGGAAAAAGAACTAAGATCTCTCTCTCTCTCTCTCTCTCTCTCTCTCTCTCTCTCTCTCTCTCTCTCTCTTTCACACACACACACACACACACACACACACGTATTTCTCAAGCAGGGAGGATAATTTGATTCTCAGAGAATATTTGGCAAAATGTAGAGACAAATTTGGTTGTCATAGCTGGGGTATGAGTCAGAGAACAGAAACCCCAACAAGTGCAATGTGTTTTTATACATATTGTAGGTATATATACTGTATGATGTGCAGAGGCCTAAGCAAACATTTCAAATACCAATTAGGAGATACCTTGGTATCTAGTAGACAGAAGGCAAGAATGCTGACAAACATCCTACAATACACAGGACATTCCTGGAACAAGAAGTCAACAGAACTCCATGACCCCAAAAGGCAATAGGGACATGGTTGTGAAACTGAACAAGACCCAGAACAGGAACTCATGCAACATCAAAGAGAGGGAGAGATGGAGAAATCCCTTATGTTGGCTCCGGTGCCTCCCTGGGCCCAGATTTTATCTGCTCATGATGTCTACTAGCTCTTCCTGCCCCAGGTTCTCTGAAATACCTTAAGTTCCTCGTTCTTCATATATGTAAACCATTCCACCAAATGTCCCTTCTTCCTAACACCATTTAAAGAGTTGATGTTACCTACATCCAAATGTGCTTGAGATAGGCTATGGGGAGATGTGCTCAGAAGGCTGGAAGACAGATTTACACAGATTCAGTCGGAAGTGACAGCAGATAGACAGACAGTGATTGGGAAGGAAAATAGGGAGCTGCAGAGAGAAAGATGGACAACGATGAACTGAGGGAAAAATCATCAGGGTCAAGAAGTCCCACTAAGCATAGTATATTTGTGGGCAGGAAAAAGAAAAAGAGAAGCTCACAGATGAACACCAGGAAGGTCAAAATAAATGTGAAAGATATACCATGTACAAAGTGGCAAAACAGACGAGCGTGTACATGAGTATACTAAGGCTAATTTATCATTTAACTAATTAAAAGGAAAATTAAGACAATGCATTATAGACTTGCCTTTTGGAAAACATGATATAAAAAAAAAGGAGCCTTGGATTTATTGCTACTTCTGGCTTGACAGGGTGGCACATGCCTTTAATCTCAGCACTCAGGAAGCCGGAGCATTTTCCTGATTAGTGATTTAATGGAAAAGCCAGACTGCTGTGGGTGGTACCACCCTTAGGCAGGTAGTCCTGGACTGTATATAAAGGAGTCTAGGCAAGCCGTGTAGACCTGCCGGCGAGCAGCCATCTTGGATGGATCTGCTTCTTCAGTTCCCAGGTTCACATTCCTGCCTTGAGTTCCTGCCTTAAGTTCCTGTCGTGATGAACTATAAGCTGTAAGATGAAAAACAAAACAAACAACAAAAGCCTTTCCTCCCTACTTTGCCTTTGGTCACGGTGTGTTTAACACAACAATAAGAAGCTAAGACATTACGTTTTCACTGTCTCGTAGGCCTAAATAAATGCATTTTTAAATATCCTTTTTGCTCCAATATTTAAGTAACCAGCTGAGTCAGACGTCATGTCAGAAGCAGGATAAAGATGGAAATGAGTTTGCAACACAAAACACACAAATGTAGGGTCCTCCCTAAAGACATTGTGTCGAGGCAGACGATAACAGTGTCATGGGTTCCTGCAATGCCCAAGTTTGCAGATTAGCATCCAATGGTGAAACTGTAAGGTTCCAAGCCACAGAGTCCAGCAAAGTAAACCAGACTCAACTCACTGTCCTGGCTCCATTTCTGTTGAGCAAACTAATTAAATGAACAACACACAATTCTCTTAAAAGAACTACAAAACAGTAATGTTTAGCATTGGGTTTTGGGTTAGCCAGTCTACTGGGGTTGTTAAATAGTGTTTTAAGTTAAGCAGTTAAGTCAGTCCAGCAACACAAAGGACATGAAACCAATTATCAATAAAGAGGTATATTATCTCATCTATACAGTTGGTAGGATTATTAATTGCTTCGAAGATCATGGTAGTATTTAAAGGCAAATAATTGCAAACCCAGTGCCTCCCGACTTGGGAATTGGCCATATGGTAAACCTCTCCACAAATATTGTGATGTTTGTGCAGAAGAGTCCATCAACATAATCTGGAACTGAAAAGCACTGGACTAAATTACCATTGCCATTACCAGAGATCAATGTGTTAGCTATGATGGGTCCAGCAGAGGGAAAACACTCAAGTCTACTTCCTCCTAATGTGCCACTGACAATAATGCACTGAAAAGGACCTAAGCCACGGGATGAAGAGAACAGGACAGGAGGTGATGGCAAATACGTGATGTCCCTGTGGAAGCTGGGGAGTGAGTGAATGGCGGGGATCTGACTTATCAAAACAGAGCCCAGAACTCTGAGCAGATGCATTTTAGCCCTCACCCAAGAGGCTTTGTAAGCGTTGAATGTGCTAGTACCTGAGGCTGATTTTGAACTCCTGATCCTCCTGTTTTCTACTCTTGAGTGTTGGCATGTCCAGGCATCTGCTACCACAGATGGACCCATTTGTTAAATCCCTCTTTGAACAAACACTCCAAGAGTAGCAGATATGTGACAATGAGTGACAAGTGACCAATCTGTAGGTCCTACCAAAACAGGATCAATAATGAAAGAACAGAGATTCTCTAAACGATACTGAGAATAAAAATAAAATCAGTGTCAAGTCCTTAAAAGTCCCAGCCCTGACCCCTAATAATTAGCCTTCTCTTTTGAAAGAAAACTGGTTCTAAGTGCACTTATTCTGTAGAAATGCCACAGACTCTCTTTGAAAGGAGCAGACAGCTGGGTGAAAAGTGAAACTCCACACCAAAGCAAATGGGTTATTGTGATGGTCAGGCTCCCTGCCCTAAAGCCTGCTACATGTGACTCCAGCCAGGACTCTAGCGTCCAAGCAAAGATCCAAATATGTTTGGTGACACAGACCAGGCGAAGGGAACAGATCCTGACATTTGGAAGCTATGAACAGTCACTGTGTGGAAGCCTGCTTGCTCAACAACAAAATTTACTAACCGCCTTGCCTTCTAATAGGCTTGTCAGTGACTCATTCTGAGATGAACAGACAGCCAGACATCATCAAATAATTGAGTTTACTTATTAACATTACTAAGAATTATATTAATCATTAATACAAAATCAGAGAGAAGAATCACAAAAGAAAGACCTGAACTCAGGGAAACAAGCATACTTCCAAGCATGAAAGGAGAGGCAAGCACATAAAAGAAAAAATTTTAACCATCCTATGTTAATAAGTCCAACAAGCGGGTGGAATGGTGGCTTCGGGGTTAAAGGCATTTGTTGTTCTTGCAGATGATCTGGGATCAGTTAGTTCCCAGCACTTTCACTGCGGCTCCCAACCATTTATAATTCCAGTTCTCCATGGGCACTGGGCACACATGTGGGTGTGTATGTGCTGGAAAAATACATATCCACAGAGAGTGAAACAAACAAATCTAAACAAAAATTAAAAATAAATGAAAGAGACAAATGGAGGGTACATAAATGAGACAAGAATAGGAACTGGCTGGGAAAGAGACATCGAGATTTCAGCTAGCTTAGCAGGGAAGATCACATTCCACACCAGCCCGACTACCTGACTTTAACTCTGTCAACCCAGTCTACCTAATGTTGTCCTCTGACCTCCATGTGCATGCCCTGGTATGCACATGCCTACGCACAGGTACACACGGATGCACGTACATATGAACACACGCATGAATATGCACAAAGCACATACATAATGATAATAAAATAAATGCTTTAAAGAAGGAAAAAACATTTGAAAGCTAGAAAAAGAGCCTTTTGAACTTAAAATATAATAAAATCATGGAGCTTCATAGAATTGGAAAACGAGCTTGGTAAAATACCGCACAAAATACTCAGGAACACAAAGATTTATGCGATATTTTAAAGAGTAAAAAGATTCATAAATTAATTTGGGAAACTCAATGTCCAAGTCGCAGCATTCACAGAAAGAAGAAAATAAACAATGAAAGATATACAATCAAAACCCTATCCTACTCCTCAGGTCTAATAAAATGAATACAAAGACCCACAGCCCCCCATGTCATGCCACTGACCAAAGTCAAATGAGTGTGTAAGGCAAAAGCAGCACGAGCATCGTGAGTGCAACAATGTGCCTTATCCATGATCTGTCTTTAACAATCTCAGTTACCTGCATCAACCGTGCTCCAAAAACATTAACATAGCACCCCAGAAATACACATTGTATAAGTCTAAGTTGCCATCTCTGAGGAGCACAGTAAAAGTCCAAGCTGCTCTACTCCATCCCACCCAGAACGATTCCTCCCCCTACCTGTGACCTACTGTGATAGAGTGCAAAGATCACATCCACATAGCATTTAATTATCGTATACTGTTAGAATTCTTGTTTTATTCAATTGGCATGTATTCTTAACCTCATATTTGTCTCATTTATAAATTCAATTTCCTCGGGTGTATATCTACGGGAGAAAAGCATAGGATACAGAGTTCAGCATAATTTACAGTTTTAGGTATCCATTAGGAGTCTTGAAAATTATCCCATGGCGTTGTGGGGGCCGGGGGATTGCTGGATCGCTGGCGTTTAAATGAAATGAAGAGAATTCTAAATCAGAAATAACAAAAGCTCCAACTGTAAAGGGGACAGCTGTTACATTTGACTACACTGAAGTCAATTACTATATTCACCAGAGAGCTTGATGTTTTTGGAAATAAGGTCTCACATATCCCAGGCTAGCCTTAAACTTGCTGGGTACCTAAGGATAGCCCGAATTTTATAATCTTCCTGCCTCTACCTTTCAAGTGTCCGTGTTGGAGGTGAGCACCGCCACACTCAGTACTGGGGATCAAACTCAAGGTGTCGTGCAAGCTTGACAAGAACTTTACCAACTGAGCTACATCCCCAGCTCTTGAAGGAATGTGAGGAATGCAGTGATGTGAAGACAGAGTGGGAAGATGCATCTGCAATGTGTGTGCAGCCAGCAAAGGGCTTCTCTGAGAATATAGCAAGAATAACCACTGAGCAGCACAAGGTCTGGTACAGCAATCCACACCAAAGGAAGCCAAGGGATCATACAGAAGGGTTAACTACAGGGAGACAGCTTCATGAGAAGATCTCATTTGTGATCACAGAAAAACAAGTTGGAAATACAAGAGAGACGGACGCTGTGGTGTATGAGTGTCGACACAGCATTAGGAGGCGAAGGAAAGATGATTGGGAAGTTCAGCTCAGCCTGGGTGCTTTAGCCAAGCTCTGCCTCTAAAATAAGAAACACAACTAATGCAAGGCAATGCAGCACAACACAACACAACACAATGAAGTCTATTTCGTAACGTAAATAAAGTGTGTTTGGACTATCTGCTGTGGTTAATAGTGAATCGCTATTGGTTCATCTAATCCGAACAAATTTGTCACACTAACATACAGTGTTCATAAGTGTGGGCAAGAGGAGAGCGTGGGCAAGCAGGGGGAGTATGTGGGAACGGCGTCTTCTGCCTAGCCAATGGTAGAACAGCTCTGTGCTGTGATTGAGTGATCGTGAGTGCTCATCAATACCCACCACTCCAAGGCTCAGAGAACATCGAGGAAGAGAAGATAGAATGAGGCAGGTGAGGTGGAGGAGTGCTTTGAAATGCTGTCTTCTTACACACCCAGGATATTGCATTTAGTGAAGGCGCTGTTTTCCCTGAAAGCTGATGAAGAAGAGAGGTTCACTCTTCTTTGGGGCTGTGGTTACTGGTAAGTTGCCCAGGCTGCAGTGGATGTGTGTCCATACATATGGGCAAATTACTTGGACCTAATGGATTGTTTAAAAGAAGGAGAGGAAAGAGAAAGAGGTGACCGTGGTGGGAGGCAGCGTAAAGCTGGGAGAGAAGTGTTGGGAAGAATCCAGGAGCAGTTTGAGGGGGAAAATGGGCGTGGTTATGAAAATATTTCATTGTAGAGGTGTGTTAAAGTCTCAAAGAATAAAAATATTAAATACAAATAATTAACAATAGCATCCTCAAAATGGCAAAGTCTTCTAATCAAATGCACATGCTCAGAACAGGGCATCCCTTTCCCCATCCACACCAAACGGTAATTCTGAAGAGTAGCAGTAGAACATGTTGGGAATGATGTGAAGGTGGGGCTGGCAGATGTCATTTTGGAAGTGAAACTCTGTGAAATACAGACATTCCACACGATCTGGGCTGTACCACGAGAGATGAACACACTTATCCATGAGAGCACAGGTGTGAGAAGCGTAGGAGAAACCCTTGAAATTTCTAGTGCCGTTAAACATCTGGCACTCAAACAAGGGCCATTGTACACACGGGGAAACAGACACACATGTCAGCAGCTCACCCAAGGTCACAAGGACGTTAGACTCTCTGGGTGACTAGGCATGGTGTCTCTACAAATACCACTGGTGTTGGAATTCACACACAGCAGCTTCTCAATTCCAAATGGAGTAATTGTGACTTACAATTAATGTCTTAACAACATTCCTAGAATAGGTTTGGCAACAGACAAAAAGATAGGGAGAAAGCAGCCCTGTTTTTTTGGGCAGAACATCACTGCTTAAAACTTTAGTGACTTCCTCTTTGTCCTGAGAAGAGCACCTAGCCTCTTTATGGTGTGAGTACCTTGAATGACCTGACTTCCTTCAGAGCTTCAAACATCACCTGTCACTGTCCCCCACCTACATTACACAACTTTCCAAACATTCATTCTGTTCTCAGAATATGCCAACCTCAATTTTGCCTCAGGCTCTCACAGTCACTCTTCCCTCTCTCTGTAGTGCTTTCTCCCTGTCTTCACAGAGCCAGCCGCCTCATGCCAGGCAGCTCTCTGTTCATGTGTTTTTTTTCTGGTCCACCGAGATGGCTCAGTGGGTACAGGAGATTGCTGCACAAACTTGATGACCTGAGTTTGATCCTCCTAACTGAAGGAAAGCTGGAAACAGAGAAGCACCGCCACAGAACTGTCCTCTGACCACATTCAACCTGTGGCATACACTGCATGCACACATACATATCATGTACGCATACACATCATGCATACATGCACACATACACATCATGCATGCTAACACACAGAACAAGAACAGTAATAGTACAGATAAGTAAAAGCAAAGCAAAATGATTTTAATTCTCTTTCTGAGATTCCCCACAACAATGATTATAGAGCGCCTCCGTCTCCAGCCGCTAGTGACTCTGGGTAAGCGAAGCTTCTCACTCGCCTGGCCACACACTGCCATTAATTGTGTCATTCACTAATTTTGTTTACTGTTACTCTTCTGACTGTTATGCAAACTCCAGAAGGAAGAAATTTCTTCCAAGGGAAAAATGTAACACTTCCTTCATATAGGATGAATCCTATTGAATTATATAATAAATGTATCAAAAGATGTATTTTTGTGTCTGACAGGCTTTATACTTTTGCATTGCTTTCATTTGTTTTAAAGATGCCCCCACTAAACTAAAGAGCTTTCAACAAGTATCATTGTTTTGGAAAAGAAGAAGAAGAAGAAAGAAGGAAGAAGAAGAAGGAGGAGGAAGAGGAGGAGGAGGGGGAGGAGGGGAAGAGGAAGAGGAAGAAGAGGAAGGAGAAGGAGAAGGGGAAGGAGAGAAGGAGAAGGAGAAAAGGAGAAGGAGAAGGAGAAAAGGAGAAGGAGAAGGAGAAGGAGGAGGAGGAGGAGGAGGAGAAGGAGAAGGGGAAGGGGAAGGAAGGGGGAGGAGAAGGGGAAGGAGGAGGAGAAGGAGAAGGAGGAGGAGGAGGAGGAGGAGGAGGAGGGAGGAGGAGGGAGGAGGAGGGAGGAGGAGGAGGAGGAGGAGGAGGAGGAGGAGAGGGAGGAGGGGGAGAAGGAGGAGGGGGAAGAGAAGAAGAAGAAGAAGAAGAAGAAGAAGAAGAAGAAGAAGAAGAAGAAGAAGAAGAAGAAGAAGAAGAAGAAGAAGAAGAAGAAGAAGAAGAAGAAGAAGTCTGTTTGACAAAACAGAAAGCTCACAGGTTAATGTCATCTAATCCACAGTGGCTATTCCTATCACAAACTATAAAAGGCCTTTATAACCCTCGACACTCCCACCTCCCCCACTGGCTTGTGAGACTGCTTTCTTCAAGGTTTTGTTGCCTCCTATGTGCACACTTAGCTGGAAGGAGACAAAGCATGAAATGTTTGTACATCATAGGGTGAAGGGAACAGGAAACATCTAGTAAGAACATGTCTACGTGCATTCCTAAATTTACATAGCGACTAGACTACTTGTCATAGGTAGTGACTTAAAAACAACCCAGAGGCCAGTCAGGTCTAGAAACATGTGTTTCTCCACATGCAAGGCTATAAACCCACACACTTTGAAAATATCCTTAAGTCAACGGGCTGGAGGTGTAGTTCAGTGGTAAAATTCTTTCCTAGCATGCAAAGGGAGATGCAAAGACAGGAAGGAGGAGAAAGAAAAGGAAGGCGGGGGTGGGGAAGATGGATGGAGATCAAATAATATCAAAAAAGCTCTAATATACCTAACTTATGAAATAGCATGGCTTAGTTTATACTACTTCATACTCAGAATGTTTAGCCTACAGCTGGGCAAAATAATCTAGCGATTCAGCCTACTTCATAATCAAGTGTTCAATGTCACCTATGTACACACACATAGGTATTGTGTGTGTCAGTAACAGATACCCAGCACACTGCGGAGTATGGTTTACTCTCCTGCATGATCATGTGGCTGACTGTCTAGAGAAAGAGTATCTTACTGAATATTGCTAGCCTAAAACAAGATTAAAATTCAGAATTTGAACCTATGGCTTGTACCAAATATATATCACTTTAACAATATTTCAAAGTTTAAAAATAGTCATAACTTGTCTTAATTTATTTTCTGTTGCTATGTCAAAATACTCTGACAAAAACAACTTAAGGGAGAAAGGGTTAGATTCAGCTCACAATTCTAAGTTACAGCCCATTCTGGTGGAGAAACCAAAGCAACAGGATCTTAAAGTAGGTGATTACATTTTGTCCACAGTTGGAAGAGGGTGATGAATGCAGGGCAGTGCTCAGCTCACCAGAACCAGGCTGATATGGATCTCCTGCTTAGGGAATGGTGCCACCTACAGTGGCGGGTCTTCCTATTCTAATTAACATAATCAAGACAATCTCCCCCTGATGAGCTGAGAGGCCCATCTCTCAGGTGATTTTAGATTTTGCAAGCTTTCAAATATCATTAACCATCACATAAGTCAAACATTTTCATAAGTTTCAAACAGTTTCATAAGTTCAGGACCCTCTGAAACTGATGGGCAAGACTCCACAGTAAGATTGGCAAGAATGCTGTCAATGGCGTTTGTACTGTCCTCACCACATCTGAATCACTGAGACCTGTGCTAGCCAGGGCTACTGTAAAGGGAAGGAACAGGATGCCTGAGAAAAGTCGTGGAGCTGGATAAGCCACTGTGTCAGAAAGCTGGAAGCAAGCAAGGAAGGAGACAGAGAGCCAAACCCTACAGGTATCAGCCACTTCTGCACGGAAAGGCTGACAAACCTGAACCCAGAGAAGAAATACTGAGGAGAAAAAAAAGCAGAGGCATTGTTACTTAGGTGTAAAATGATGAAAAAAAACAGATAAACTTGACATCCCCATTCCAATACTGAACTGATCTTCTTTATCAACTCCTTTCCTGAAACCAGTCGTCAGCTCTCCTTTATCTGAACAAAAGCATCATGGGCACCATGCCACACGATTCCACACAGCCTAGGCTCAGGAAGCTTCATGCTCGTGGTCCTCAGAGCCAGCCAGAATTATATCTCAGCCACAGTAACAAACGCAAACACACATTCCAGAAAATGACATTGAAGATTGATTAAAATGGTAAATCTCATAGAGTCAATTAACTGGTTATAAAATAACCTGATACCTGGTCTGTCAAACTTCCTAGGGAAAAAAAATAAAACAAAACTTTCTAATCCACCTGCTCAGCCTACACATGATCTAGCCCGGTGGCTACAAGAAAACCTGAATTATATTATTAATGGGACAGTCTTTACTCTTTTTAAGGTAGTAATTAGCACCATGAAAATATTTGCTGTGCCCTTTTCCCCTTCAAATCGCTATATCATGGGTGCTGTTTCAGCTGAGACAAGCATTTGCTGTGGGCTTTAAAACTTATTGGAAAATTACAGAGCAGGCAGTTTCACAGAACAGGAAGCACGCTTCCCTTCCTCTTACGGTCAGCTAAGGTGACCTGACAAGTCTAAGTCAAAGAACAAACAGGAGAGGAGAGGTCTTCGTGCTGAAGATAGAGAGGCAGTGGAGGTGTACAAGGCAGCAAAGAGGCAGGTGTGGTGAGCTGATCTGCATGCCAATGGTCTAATCTACTGCCAGGGAGCTCTGGCTCTGCTTCAGAGAAGCACATGGCAGCCAGTCCTCAAGTACCGGAGCATCTGAGGCTAGCCTTAACATGCTCAAAGTCAAGCAGCATAAGTAAGATGCAGGTTGGGCCATGTGAAAGTGGTCCTGTTAGAGCAAAGGGGAATGACCAACCCAAATGTCTATTGACAGGTGAATGGGTACACAGAATGTATTCTCTACACACCATGTGCCCAGCTTTAAAGAGAAGGAAATGCTGGCATGATGCTTCAAAACAAATGAAGTGTAGAGGATGGGGCTAAGTGGAAATGCTGCATGATTCCAGGGAGGTGTTGTGTCTGGAACAGTCAAAGTTGTACACACAGGAAGTAAAACAGAGGTAGCCAGAAGCTGTGGGGTGGGGGCAGGAGAATGGAATGGGGCCAATGTGTGGAGTTTCAGTTTTAAAACATAAAAAGACTCTAGAGGTGGATGCTGATAAGGAATACATAAGAGTATGAATCTGCTCTTGACATAATAAGAAAACTATACTTGGTCCCTGCTCTGGTTTCCTGGCACACCGCTATTAAAACACTTAAAATTTTAAGAAAACAAAGATCTTGGAAACCATAAGTTCTTGCATGCTAATGAAGTGACTGTTGGTTGGGGATCCCTGGGAGGCCTCCAAATGAAACTGGTTGCCAGAAGAATTAGCCATGTGATTGGAAGGTTGCTATATGCTTTGACACTCCACCCTTACTTAACCTTGGAAAGAGAGAGTCTGAAGAATGACTTAATGATCAGAGACTAATGATTTAACTGGTCTGCCTAAGTAATCATGCCTCTATAACACTGTAGAAAGACAGCATCCAGGGAGGAGAAGACACAAAAGTGCATCCACACACCGGTAGAGTGTGCTACGTACCCCACATCTCTCCGGGACATGGCTGCTCTTCCTGAGCTCCTGACTACACCCTACCCTAGCTTTTCAAATGGATACTCATCTGTATCCTCTACTGTATCCTTTGGAGTGAACTCTTCACATAGTCAAAAGTTCTGTGACAAGTCCTGTGGCTTGTTCTAGCACACAAGCAAAGGCAAGACTCTTTGGACCCTCTGATTTGCAGCCAGACTGCTCAAAGCATAGGTGCCAAGCTGAATGCAAAGGGAGGGCACACATCCCTTGTGTAGCAGTTTCCTCTGAGTTTAACATTTCCATCTTGGAGGGAAACTGAAGATACCAGATGATACAAAGGAAGTGAAACAAAAGGATGTTCTCATGGGAGGTAAAGTTTTCCATTCTTCTGGGAAGCTTGTTAAGCTCTGGAAGTAAACAACTCAAGGGTTTTAGGAAATCCATGAAACTAACCAGATTCACTAGACTCCTACTTCCGGTATATAAACTGTATTTAAACTATAAAGACTGCTTCCAGACTCTCAGGTAGACTGAAATGCCTAGAAGAGACCAGTGGAGACACCTGAAAGAAGCAAAATATGGGTCAAGCTACCTGGGTGGGTGGGTTGTGGTGGTGGTGGTCAGAGACCAGCCAAGCTGCCTGGGAGATACTCAGACCAACTGGACTACTTGGAAAGGATGCTTCAAACTGTTGAACCCCTGCAGGATGTACATCATAATGCAGATTTCCAGCTTTTATGAGCTGTCGTCACTCATGCTAGGTTGGGCTTTTGGTGAAGCAACTGTCTGAGTCATTTCTGCTCCTGCTCGAAACCCTTCTACCTATTATTCTGTAAGTAACAGCCCCCTAAAATAAATACTCATTGCTTCACCAATGTGGGCTTTGATGGTATGTGTACTTTGATTTGTGTTGTTTTCCTCTATGGGGTGAGTAGACTCTTGATCCCATCTCCCCAGGATAACGCCATACGATGACAATGGATATGTGTTAACCTGTGGGGCTGAGAACTTGCTCTGTGGACACCTTACTATGTCTACGTAGAGTTAGAAATTATTGTAGGATTCTTGTAGGCAGGTACAGGAACTCCTTTGAGTTTAGAAATCTGCCAGCAAGGCCTTTCACCAAAATCAGTCCCCTGGCTCTGGATCAGAAGCATGATTTCCCAATCTTTCCTTTATGAATAAATTATGATAAATCTGATTTTAAAAGTAGACCATCAGAAGATTCTGGTCTTCAGATAAACTGGACTAGATCCCAAGAGGAAGATGGGATCCAGATGCTATGACTTGCCTCTAAAAGGTTCATGTGCTAAGAACTTGGAAAATGGTGCTACAGTATTGGCAGTTGGTGCCATTATAATATGAAACCTGGTGGAAGATAATTAGGTCACAACCTTCGTAAGGGGTTAATTCTCATGTCATGGGAGTTGATTAAGTCCCAAAAAACTACATTAGTTATCATAGAAGAGGTTTGTATAAGATAAGGCCACCTATTCACTCTTCAATCTCCTTCTTCTTCTTGCCTTTCTGCTCTGTTGTACTTGCAGCCTGAGGTACCCTTTCAGAACCCAATGGTATGCCACTTCTCTTATAAATCTTCCAGTCCTGAGTATTTCGTTACAGTAACAACAAAACATTTGTAGGTTAGAGCATGGCTGGTCACAGAAATCCTAAAGAACAGGGCTTGTTTGACATTCACTAAAGGACACTGTGATGGTTTGTATATGCTTGGACCAGGAAATGGCACTATTAGGTGTGTCACTGTGGGCTTGGGCTTAAGACCCTCCTCCTAGCTGCCTGGAAGCCAGTATTCTGCCAGCAGCCTTCAAATGAAGATGTAGAACTCTCATCCCCTCCTGTACCATGGCTGCCTGGATGCTGCCATGACCCTACCTCGATGATACTGGACTGAACCTCTGAACCTGTAAGCCAGCCCCAACTAAATGTTGTCTTTATAAGAGTTGCCTTGGTCATAGTGTCTGTTCACAGCAGTAAAACCCTAAGACAGAAATCTCAGAATTGGCATCTTTGGATAGAGCCTGAGATCTACACTTCTGACAAGTGCCAAGTGACAAGGCTGACCACTCAGCCTCTGTTGGTCCAGGGGCTACACACATTCAGGAGCACGCGCCCTCAGGATGAGCGAAGAAGAGGGGAGAGTCAGGGCTTTCAGCAGCTCGTGTTTCTAAGGGAGGTTTGAGGGAAATGTGTGGAAATTGAGAACATTTAGCCAGAAAGGTAAAGAAGCATTGGGGCAAGCATCACTAAGGTCAAAGAATTAAAAAGTGACCCCTCAGAAGGACTGCAGCTCTAGCTGTCTGCTCAGGCAGTCACAAAAAAAGTATCAGAGGTGGTGACTCAAATGGCAGATCTTAGTCTCTATCATTCTGGAGGTTGAGGGGAGAAGTGTGAATCAGAGACCAGCACAGAGGCTCTGCTTAGAGCTCTCATCCTAGCTTGCCTTCTCTATATGCTTCTGTCTCCTCAGTGAATGCACTTGCTCAGTGAGAAGTGATATTCCCCCCCCCATAAGGGCATTAATCTTAGTTTAGGCTCTCTACTCCATGGCCTTGTCTAAACTGAGTCACTTCCAAAAGCCACCCCTCAACAACTCCAAATACCATTACATTGTGAAGGGGTAAATAAAAGTGCAGGAAAACATTGGTCTGCATCAACTCAGCACAAGACCCAACCAGCCAAAGCCATACGGAATCACTGGTCCTCAAGTTCCACATCAGTAAGTAAAACTAGGTTGTTCTTGTGACTCTATTTTTTTAAACCCACAAAAGGAAATCACTCAGCTTTGATATGTAAAAAAAAGAAGTAATTCTGAGCCAAGTACAGAGGCATTCATGTTTGTAGTCCCAATATTTGGTCATACACGCAGGGGGAACTTGAGTTTGGACCCAGCCTGGAAATCAAAGCAAGATGTCTGCAAAAAGAGTCAGGGACAGAACCATACCTTGGTGATTGATGAGTCTGTGAGGGTTTGACCCTGGACTCAAATCAATAAGCAAACCCGTGCAGGTGTAACATTCAAACAAGCAAATTGCACTTGGCTCTGGTTCTGCTTTCTATACAAAGCCATCCTCAGTGGCTGGTTCAACTGACCGCACATTCTGTTTTATGGAATGAGATTCTGTCTGACTCTAGATTCCCAGACAAAGCCAATTAAGATGGATCACCTAAATGTGTTGTCAGTTTTACTTTTGATACTGGGTAGGATTTAAACACAAGTTTCCGGAGAAACGTTGTAATAGTGCCCCTCCCCCGAGCTTTGTGGAGATGTAAAGACATACACTAGGTATTTGGCCCAATAGAAGCTTGGCAGCAATTCCAAGGAATCGGGGCACATGGGTACCCAAAGGCCATTCCTGTAGCGTATATAATTTCCGTGCTTCTCATCTCTCTATGGTGGGAAGTCCCCCACACTAAGGAGTGAGTCTTTGGCTGGCAGAATGCATGCGTTACAGGTGCATATCTCAAAAAGCTCTTGGCAGAGGAGCCCAAGTGACAAATATCCGCACCCTTACTACAGATTTGCTAGAAACATGAAAACCTTCCAGGGCATGGAAGACTGAAGCAGGAATACCCAGAGACAGCTAGTCCATATGAGCCACCTCTCTGAACACTGTTTAACGTGACCTCCCTCTACAGCCCAGCAGAATTCCCACTCACTGAAGAAGACAAATAAAACCACCTATACTTTTTGTCCCCAATTTCCTACAAGGAGCTCATAGACGTGTACTGCGTATAGGTCCACACCCTTAAGTTTATTGTGTTGATCCTACCAGTACCCTGTTGTAGAAAGCCCCACCTGGGCACTTTAGACTTTAAACTTC
Source organism: Rattus rattus (assembly GCF_011064425.1). Classification (NCBI taxonomy): domain Eukaryota; kingdom Metazoa; phylum Chordata; class Mammalia; order Rodentia; family Muridae; genus Rattus; species Rattus rattus. The sequence goes on from NC_046155.1 coordinate 34,340,503, forward strand.
CTTAGATTCCATTCTCTACCTGCGTAGAACAGAGTCATAAAGCACAGTGTTTCTTTGCCACCTCCCCATGTCCCGGTTATGCTTTGTGGTCCATGTCACTGTGCCCCTTCTTGGCAGGCCCCATGCCTTTTCTTTTGCCATATCTGACGCATTGGGTATTTAAAAGATGAGCGGTGTCACACTATATGCATTGTGGCCCCAAGTATGATTTTTATAAAAAAAATCTTTTTAGGGAGCTGTAGAGATAACTCAGGAAATAAAGTGCTTGCCTGTGAGTACCAGGGACCAAGCTGGGTCCCTAGAACTCACATTTTAAGTAACAAAAAGCTAGCAGTGGGGAGGAGGAAATAGTTCATTCCTGGTTCTCACTGGCTAACCCACTTCACCATCCCCAGGACATGAGAGGCCCTGTCTCAAAAAGCAAGGTAGAGATCTTTGAGGAAAGACAGTTGAGGCTGCCCTCTGGCCTCACACACATGTGCACCTGCATACCACAAGCATGTGCACTCAGTTACCTAGGAATAGTGGCAGGACCTATATGGCTGATTTTCCATTGTAACAAAACTTTGTCATCAACATTTCTTGAGGTGGGAATATAGGAAGAATTAGTGAGGCACACCAGGAAGTGCTGAAGGGATTATATGGGATGTCAAGCCATGCAAATGAAAGTTTTAGCCTCCACCACAGCTCCAAAACAAATATTCTGGATACATACTTGGTTAGCAAAAAAACTTGGAATCTCCCCACTTCCCTTCTCCCATCAAATTACTCACAAATGGCTTCAGAATATAGCAAGTGACCCAGCGTGAGAGCCAAGGCAATGAATGAAAAGCAGATGTGTCTGTGAGGCAGGCCTCCGGGGAGTCTTCGATCAGAGGCCCAGAGCCCCAGAAGGAACTCACACTAAAGGAAGGGTGAGTCAAGACACAATTTTAGCTTCTCCCTAGAATTTGAAAGATTAATGGTAAGAAGTGGATATGGGCCATACTTTCTTAAAGCCTAGAGCACACCGAGCCATTAAAAAACCCACAAAACATTTTTTATTATAAAAACAAGGGAGATGAGAAGTAGATTATATGGTATCAGAACAATTCAACTTTTCAGTGATATAAAAACATGAACATGAAAAAAGCATAGTCCAACCATGACACTATCAATGTATGGTGTTCACCAGTTAAAGTCACTTGTGCACCAAATGGTCATCTAGACGGAAGGAAAACAGGTAAGACCTTTGGCCTAGTTATTGTTTTAGAAAGACAATCTTAAGAATATAAACCAAGTATAGAGCCGGTTCCTATTGCAATGTCACTTAAAGCAATCTGCAACAACAAACCAGCTGTTCTTCATTTCCTAACTTCATACCTCATGGATGGCTCCTCTGTCACTAAGTCTCAGTTACAAGTGACGTCTTTATGAAGTTCAAAAAGGAGAGAACCCACCCACAAACGAGGGTAAGGACACAAGTCCTCAACCCTAGACATAGAGGCAGCAAAGGAGTCCTGAGAGCAAGAGAAATAGCCTTCTCCAGAGAAGAGTCATCAGTTGGGTATCCAGTACCAAATAGTCAACCCAGAAAAAAAAACAATACAAATACTGTTATGTGGGCAGAAAAGGTCATGTTTACATACTAGGTATATATAGAGACAGGAAAAGGAAAGGAGGAAAAACAAATGATGTGATTATAATCTCAAAAATTGAAAAATTATTAAAAAATGAACAGGCAAATATTTAACCAATTTTAAATCTCTCTTCTACTACAAAAGCATTGACACGGAAAAGTTCATATTTGAGGAGATTAAAGGAACAAAGCCAATAAAAGCATCAAGTGTTTTAAAAGCATTCACACTAATTCCCTCTCACACACACATGTAGACACACATATAAACACACACTCATACACATGCACTCTATACATACACACATATTGCTCACATAGAACATACACACAAATGCATACAGACACACAAACATACACACACATACACGAATATATACACACTCAGAGAGAGACATACACACACATACACATGGCTGACAAGCCCAGACTTTCTCCTGGATTTCCTGACACCTGAGGAATGTGTCCAATGGAAAGTAGGCCAAGCCCAGGTGTAGACTCTTTGCATCCCTAAACATCCCATTGACAAATTTTCTGTTCATGTCACTCAGACAGATGTCAGAGCCGGTCCACAGTCTGTACCTATGTGTCTGCTCCACAGCCTCTCATGTGGGATCGCTCCCAGTTAGCTCAAACTTAACTCCAATATATCAGAATCCCTGAGAAGAGCAGAAAGGGAAACTGTAGTATGTCCAGCTGTACAAATGGAACACGTACTTCTGATTTCCCACCACACGGCTAACTATAGAAGCGGAGGACACCGCACTGCGTGACACTGAAGCTTCTGGCCCTTCTCCCATGACCCCTGTCTCCACATGTCATAACAGCCCCACAGCTGGAAATTAGATGGTCTTCAGCTGCCTCTCTCTACCCAGAGAGCATCATGTTGCACATTTTCAGGAGAAAAAAAAAGTATGGCGAAGAGAAAAGACAGGAGATTTGGTCAGAATATAATCTCTTAGAATAACGATGTTTGACTAAAGCACCCCAAGTTACTCTTGCAATGTGTTGCTTTGTCAAGTCAACTTCCAGATCTTCAAAGATTAGAGGTCAAGGTGCAAGTTACTGAACTGTTCAACGAGAGGCTCGCTAATCTGTCCATCCTTCCTGAGAGCTATACATGACTGAACTACAGCATTCCTCAGTCCAGACCGTCCTTGAGGGTTACCAAGAATTATCCTTCAATGACAGAAAGACTCCAATTATCATCCGTCCTATATCTCTGAAGTCACAACTTAGCCATGTCCCACAAGCTTTATCTGCAGCCCGTCCCAGCTGTGTATTAGTAAGTCGTACTATTGACCAATTGTCACAGACAACAACCCTTCTGAAATCTAGGATTGCAAGCATGGAGCATCCCTCTCAGACCTTTCATTCTCAGCTTTCAAGCTAGGTAATTCCCACTGTATTTGAGTTTCAACTTGCTTAAGTTCATAAATCCCTTCCTCACCACTCTTTTACCCATCCGACTAGCTGGCCCTGTTCTCCCTTTTGTCTCCTTAAAGCAGTGGTTCTCAACCTTCATAACGCTGCAACTTGTTAATACAGTTCCTCTCCCACTACCATAAGTCATTTTCTTCCCTTCTGGAGCCTAGCCTCTTTCGTAGCTGTACACAGCCTCTCCCTGCCCTGTCACCCTCCCACCTCTGTAGAACAGTCTTCGTTTTCTGCCTTCCCTAAATGCCACTTAAGCTGGTTTTGGCTTTACTATCAATGACCCTTCATATCCGCTGGTTAATCTGTATTCTTCACCAGTTGGCATTTCTGTAGTGACACACCTGTCTTTCTACGTTTTGAAACTGCTCTCCTGGATTCCATGACAGGAGTCTCTCCTATTTTTCCTTCCTCCCTACAGAGTCATGCTTCTCCCTTTCTTGTGCTGAAGTCTCTTCTTCTGACCACTCATGATATGTTATTTATTCAACAGAGATATTTAACATTTAGCCATAAGTCAAGGAACTAAGTCTGTTTTCTGTTGTGGTAAGACAGTGTCACAGACTAAGAGAGTTATAAAGAAAAGAAGTCTTATGTGACACACAGCTTTGGTGTAAGGTCAGAGAGCTTCATTTGGTGATGGCTTCCTCGATGGCAGAGCCCTAAAGCAGTTAAAAGTGTCACATGATAAAGATGAAATATGGTAAGAGACCTAGATGAATTATATAGCAGACCCATCCTAGAGATGACCTTCGCATCCATTAATTTATTAATTTACATGATAGACTGACCACCTCATAAAGGCAGAATGCTAACACCTCCTAGAGATCCAATGTGGTCCAACTCCTCTGTATCTCATTACAGGAACGACTTCTGCATTGGTTTTCAGGACAAGCCATATTCAAGCCATTGCACATACCATGACAGTTAATAAAGCTGGTTAAGTAGGAACCACTGAAATTATCCATAAAATGACACTATTCGTTACATAGACATGGCTCATATCTACAAAAAATTCCCTCCAAAGTCTACAGTGACAGTATGAATAGGATAAGTTCTCTGCCCCCTGTCTTGGTCCAGTGGGAAGAGTCAACATATGGCCAGACAGAGAACTTTCTTTAAAGTATAATGGCCAGGACATGGTTAGGTGCATTAGCGACACAGCCTTGCTATTTTCTTCTGTTCTCTCTTGCAATTTCCCCAGCTAATCACAACCAGGCATGTGATTTCAATTGACTGTATCAGTACATGGTGCTCAAAATTTGGCTTCCTTGCTCAGAATGTCAAGCTGCCTGTTGTTGTCTCTACTAAATGCCCTGCAGAACACTGAGCACCAAGAATATAAAGAGAAGTGTTACTGTCAATCATTAACCTTAGTTCCCCTCTGCCCAGGTTCAACAGACACATACTTCATCACCCTAATGGGCATCTCTAAAACCCTCATTCAGCATTGTCTGTCTGGAGCATGAGCTAATCTTTTCACTCCACATCTGTTAAGAAACAGCCAAAGAAGCTGGAAATGATGGTGCACATCTTTAATCCCAGGAATCAGGAAGCAGTGGCAGGTGGACCACTGAAGGTTCAAGGGCGGCCTGGTTTACATAGTGACAGCAGAAAGTTCAGGAAACTAGAAAGATCCTGTCAACGAAGAAAAAGAAGGAAGAGGAGGAAAAGGAGGAGGAGGAAGAGGGAAGAGGAGGAGGAAGAGGAGGAGGAGGGGGAGGGAGGGGGAAGGGAGGGGAGAGGAGGGGAAGGAGGGGAAAAAAGAATAAGAAAAATAAGAAGAAAAGAAAGACAGGAAGGAAGGAATGAAGGAAGGAAGGAAGGAAGGGATGGAGGGAGGGAGGGAGGGAGGGAAGGAGGGAGGGAGGAAGAGGAGAAGGAAGAAAACCAAGCAAACTACCAAAGCAAAATTGAAAGATCATATGATATACAAGACCCTAACCAGGGTCCTGCCTGTTGCCTGGGACCCTAGCTATGTGCACTGCAGGTGACCCTTACAGCATGACTTTGAAGAACTAGACGCACTTTCACTCAGCATGTGCTTTTCCAGCCCAGTGCCTCTGTACCCGCTACTCTGCATGTCTAGAATATTTCCCTCTGACATCTACATGTCCTTAGTGGTTTGACCCAAACGGCTATGTGAAGTGCCTTGGGCCCTGAACGCCCACACACGGCTGGTGGTGAGTCATGCAGGTTGCTAAACCCGGTTGTTCCTAAGGTAGAGGCCTGCGGGCCATCAACACGAGCAAGGAGCCTGGAGCTTGCCGGGGAGGCAGGAGGCATCTGCCCAGCTAGGAGATAAGTTCATCCAGCTATTTGAAGAGTGGATCATAATATTTTACTAGAACATTGAGTTTTCACCTCAACTTCATCTCTAAAAAATTAGAATATAGAGTTGTCTGAATCGTATCTTTTTCTGAATGGGGAAGATAGAGGTACCAGTCTAAGGAAGTGAAAAAGAAGGAAAGGAATGCACAGCACTTAATTTTGGCACCGTGGTCAGTCCTTTACGAGTGAGCCACTGAAACTACTAAGTTAGCTGCTCTGTGTAACTGTCTTACTGATAGGGCTTATTCTTTACCTCGGTGGTTAGGCTTTTTCTAAAGTATGCATAAATTCTTGTTTTATTTCTGGTTTTGAGGCGGGGCTTCACTGTGGAGCTCTCGCTGGCCTGGAACTCACTGTGTAGACCGAGATGGCCTCTAAACTCAGGGACATCTTCTGCCTCTGCCTCCTGAGTGCTGGAATTAAAGGCACACACCATAATGTCCAGCTCATTCTCCACGTGTTTCTAAGTTAATGCAGTGGTGACTGGTGAGCCTTACGACTAAATTTCAAGCAGTCGGTAAACACCAATGTGTCTGGGTCAATGAAACGTAATAAATCGCAGACACACAGAGAATGGGGACCTAGCCCAGGACCCTGTGGGACCACACCCAATCCCAGCAGACACCATGTGAGTTTAGAGACACAGGGGTAATGAATAAACCATACTATTACTTAATATCATTTTATATGAAAGCTGAAATGCAACAATGCAACAATGTCCGTGCCTGTGTCTCAATCTAGCCTTCTGCACATCAATGAACATTGAGAAGGGGTCCTAGAGAGAGTTCAGGGTTTTCAAAGAAATGTCCTTGCCTTTGACCCCATCATGTTACTGTCCATATATACACACATTAGCATACCTGATAGCATCCAATATTTTGGCAATATATATGGGAGAAGTGAAAGAATAAACTATGACTTGAGTGTGGTGACTTATGTGGGCACAATCCTTTTACTGAGGAGTCAGAAACATGAGGATTGGATTGGCAGTGTGAGGCTGACCAGGGCTACACAGAGTTCTAGGGCATCCTGGGCTACACTGTATGACCTGGTTACTAACCTTCAATTAAAATTAAAAGTGAGCTTGGTGACCAAACTTTTGCATCAAGTTAACATGATGTCAGAGAAGGGTACCTAGCCATTACCTAGAATTTTATATTTGAACCATCTCATTTCTATGTATAAACACTCTCTCATAAGACATTTATCTTGGACAGAACCTCTCTATACTTATCATTCAGAATTTATACTTATTGTCCTGAATATCCAACTGACTACTGGTGCCTCTCCCCATGGATCCCAATTACCGTCACTAATATTGAAGTCTCCCTGACACTTGTCAACATAGGTACATATTAGTACCTAGAGGTAGAACCTGTCAGAATCCAAACCAAACTGGACAGATGCACACACAAAAAAAATGAAATGTAGAAACACAGCCCACTTGCTAAAAACTCAGTTTAGCTGAGAAACTGCTTGATCAAGAAACATCTTACTCAGAAGTTGAGTCTGTGAAAAGTTGAATAACACTCCTTCACTGGCTGTAAGGGGACCCCAAAACGAAGCCTAAGGTTGGAAACCAGGCTCCTACCCAGTCCCCAGGGATCCTTCAAGATCCCAGAAATCTGCAAAAGACTGTTCAAAACCACCAGTCAAGATCCAGGAAGATGCCGCTTTTTTACATTTTATTTATTCACTGTGCATGTGTGGGGACTTGTGGAAGTCAGAAGACAACCTTTAGGAGCCAATTCTCGGAATCGATCATGTGGTTCCATGGATCAAACTCAGAGCATCAGGCCTGGACCCAAGGGCCTGGCTGACTCAGCTTACCAGTCCCAAGACATGCATTATCTTCTCTTAAAAGAAACAATGAGGGGCTGGAGAGATGGCTCAGTGGTTAGGAGCACTGTCTGCTCTTCCAGAGGTCCTGAGTTCAATTCCCAGCAACCACATGGTGGCTCACAACCATCTGTAATGGGATCCGATGCCCTCTTCTGGTGTGTCTGAAGACAGCTACAGTGTACTCATATATAATAAAATAAATCTTTTAAAAAAAAAAGAAACAATGAAACAAAAAAAATGTATTCTTGGTTGTATGGTTCTTTTGTTTTGTTTTTGCTGTTGTTCTTTGTTTCCTTTTGGTGTGAGAATCAAAGCCTCCACCCTCCCTGGGCAAGCACTCTGCCACTGAGCACACCCCTAGCACCATGGTTAGTTCTAAGTAGCTCGATTAGCAAGATTTTGACTGTTGTTTGTTGTCCATTTTCCAGGTTCTATGTTAATCAGCTCACCACATTTCCTCAAAGATGTAAAACCTAAGTACAAGCACAATCTAAAATTAACTGATCGTTTAGTCACGCAGGACAGTATTTAAACTTCTCTCCTATAAGAGCCCAGTATATCTTGCTTACATAAAAGTCCTCTATTTCGAAAACCTATTTTGATGCAGTCAAATAAAAGAGGAGGTATGCAGAGATAAGTTTGACCAGTCAGGTTGACAACTCAGTCAGTTTAAAGAAATAGATGACAAAAGCCAGGCACAGTGGCAGACACCCATTATGCTGGCACTAAGAAAATCAAGGCTTGAGTCACAAGTTAGAGCCTAGCCTGGGCTATCCAGTGACTTGGCAAGCAGCCTTAGTGTAAATCTCTGTAAAAGAGCAAAAAGGAAGGGGAGGGAAGGAAAGAAGGAAGAAGAAATACCTTAAAGATATTCTAGAGGAAGCAATTATTACAGAGACAAAGGTCAGGGTATTAGTCTCAAAATTATGCCTGTGTGAAAAACAATTACCAAAGCCACAAAAAGCAAGGTGGGCCAAGTAATTGATTGGTAAACTATGACTATGCAGCTTGGTGAGTACCATGGTTAAATGAGAATCGCCCCGCCAAAGGCCGTGGACCCTCAGTATGACAATATTAAGAGGGTCAGAACCACCAGGAGGTAGACCTAATGGAAGGAAATAGGTCACTGGGAACTCTTGGAAACGATTGATGCTGGTCTTGTCAGATGAGTTAGTTCAGAAAGAGTGGTCTAGCCTTCTCCCATAACCATTCTTCAGCATCCTGACAGTTCCCTATGAGACTTCTCCCTCTCACACGAAGTCTGACCATGATGCCATCCACCATGATGTGATGCAGCCCAGCAGAGCCTACCAGAGGTTGAACAAATAATTTCTACTGATCTTGGACATTCAGGCTCCAAAACCGTCACCTGAATAAACCCTTTTTTCTTTATAGGTCATCCAGCCTCAGCCATTTTGTAGCAATAGACAAACAGATTGGGATAGTTAACTTGTTGTTTGGATCTTATATAAAAATTAGCTTGGTGAATTCCACAGAAGAGGAAAATCCATTCCACCACTGAGCAAGGCTTCCCACATAATGAAAAGGGACCATATAATAAAAAGAAAATGTTTTAAGTAAAAGGAAAATTTCACTTACTTTTTTTATCAGACATGTTTTTAAAATGCTCCCCCAAAAGATAGACTTACAAAATATCAGAGCAGAGATAGAGAGATAGCTCAGTGGTTAAAAGCACTGACTGCTCTTCCAGAGGTCCTGAATTCAAACTCCAGCAACCACATGGTGGCTCACAACAATCTCTAATGGGCTATTGATGCCCTATTCTGGTGTGATTGAAGACAGTTATAGTGTACTTATCTATAATAAAAAATCTTTTTTTAAAAGAAAATATCATAGCAACTATTTGCTTCAATATTTTTTGAAATAATGTAAAATTATTAAATATTTAGATCAATGATCAATGGCCATGGTTACACAGGAGTTTCATAAACTCCTGATGCCCTTACCTTCCCTACGTAATGGGAAGATTTGGGGATGGGGACATTCATATTTTTGTCCCTTCTGGTGATTTTAATGTATAGACAGCACTGAGTGCCACTGGCATGAATGAACACACCGATATAAAGGTGTCAAGAGTCAAACCAGAACAAACCATTGAGATACCAATTAATTACACCTGTGGCTTTGAATTCCCCATTTGTAAGAACTGAATCCTAACCATTAACACTGGACGTGATAGTTGTCTACCCGAGGTTCTCTTTCTTAAAGCCGTTTGGTTTTTTGTGAGAGCAAGTTTCTGCATTTTGGTAGGTTCCTCCGTGTGCCACTATATGACTGTTTTGAAATTCCAGATTTAGAGAGCTGAAATTGCTATTTCGAGAAATGCAGCTGGTTTTAATAGATAAATATGATCTCATGTCCATGGAAAACATTTCATCAAGTGAAACGGAGTTGCTGAAACAATACTAGTTTTTCCCCGAAATAAGCAGTTGCTCTCTCAGTTTGTAATAGGGCAGATAATCCAGGAAATGCTAAACCGCACTCAAAAATATATTGAAGAGTCGCGGCGTATGAAGGTTTGGGGGGGTGAGCTTTAAGGGTTGGCATAATTAACATATTATGCTGATGTTCTGTGTCCAAAGTGGAATAAGGGGTCATCACCCAGGGTTTGGAGGGAAATACACTGTTGACTTTTATAGTGATTTAGAAGTCTGAAGACTGGGTTCAGGGCTCCCATATAATCTTGAGTGCATAATTCTGTATCCTTGAGAGGCCGATAAACAGGAAGGCTCATGCAGATGCCAAAACATGAGTTATTCTCGGAATATACAGAGAAAACTCAGAATGCGACACTATAGAAGCTCTCAAAGGAAGCAACCAGGCTAGAACTAAGTAGAAAAGCTGATGTGATCGTTTCAGCTTCCTTTTCAGCTTTTGTGGGAGTGAAGGTAAATTAATTTGCCAGCCTTTGTGTATGGAGTCATGACTGGTGTTCTGTGTGCAGTTGGTTAAACCAAAGTCACATTTCTTGTTTTTATTTCTTTAAAAAAAAATGAAGTGGAACCTTAAAGAAATTATAAAAGCAAAAGCAGCTGAGTACAAAGTCCTACATATTTTTACTCTGCTTTCCTATTATTTGATAGCTGACCACTCTATGTCTAAGTTGTAGAGTTTCATGTTGACTTGTTTAAACTTTGTGATATTTCATTGTATGTGTGTGTTCATGTATGTGCAGGTGCATATGTGTGGGGATGTGGAGGTTAGAAGACAAGTTAGGGTGGCGCTTCTCAGGTACCTTTGAATACTTTTTAGACAAGTCTCTCACTGGTCTAGAACTCCCCCAGTATGAAGATCGACTGGTGAGTGACGCCCAGTGGCCCAGCTACTTGTAACTCCCCAGCACTAGGACCGAAGGTGCATACTCTCACAGGTAGGGTGATTGACATCAGTTATGGGGATTTGTGTTGTAACACATGTTTGCAAACCAAGTGCTTTAACCAATCAAAATAAAGTCAGATCATTTTTTTTAACTCCAACTTGATCATCTTCCATTTTCATTTTCTCATGTCGCCAAAGATTGAGCCCAGAGCCTCAGTCACACCAAGTCATGCCAAGCAACTGTTCTAACACTAAGCTGCATGCCTGACTCCAACTTAGCCATTTTGAAGTGTTCAGTCCATTAGCTTTAGTACAATCATAACCTCTGCAAGCAGCGTCACCATCAAGCTGCAAGATGCAAGGCATCATCCTAAGGAACCCTGCACCATTTCCAGTCTCTGCCAGTCCCCCCCCCACACACACACACAGCTCCATTCCTGGATACTACTAATCCCATTTTTAACTCATGAATTTGTTTCTCTGAACATCTGAAGTCATACCTGTGTGACCTCTTGTAACTTGCGTCTACTGTTTTCAAGGACTGTGCACTGATGCCTTGTTAGCTTGTCTGACCTTCTTGGACTGTTATAATCATGTTGTTGATCAACCCCACAAAGGTCTATGAGTTAAAGGTTTGATCTCTAAAGTAATACTAATAGAAGGTGGCAGGATAATTGACAGGTAGGGTCTTATAGGGTATCCCTAGGTTACTAGAGATGTGTTTTGAGGAGCGTTGTGAAACTCTACCCATTCCTTATTTTTGCTTCTATACAGTGAACAGTTTCCTTTGCCATGCACTCCCAGACAGCTACCATGCACGCCCACATTAAGACACCCATCAACGGGTCTACTCCATCTTGGACTATAATCTCCAAAACTTGCAAACCAAAATAAACTCTTGATAAGCTAATTTTCTCAGGTAGTACATTATAATAACTTGAAGGTGGTCATCCACCTTCCTTGGCTCCTACAATCTTTCTGCCCCTGCTTTTGCCTTTTCTGAGACATCCTATGGGTCTTTAGAGAAGAAGGGGCACAGTATAGATGTCCCATTTGGGGCTGAGTACTGCACAAGATCAAACTAACAAAATTTCAACAAGAAGGGGAGATGTGGGCATGAAGTCCAACTTCCATTTGGGGATCTATTGTTAATTGATAGCTGTCAAGAAATAGAGAATTGGCTTTCTTCAATGGTGTGTCCCCAGGTTGACTACCTACCATTCCAACGAACGGAAGCATACTCAAGACTATAATAGGCAGCACAAATTGAACTCCATAGATTAAATGTGTGTGTGTGTGTGTGTGTGTGTGTGTGTGTGTGTGTACAAAGGCGGGTATAGAATGGGTGGTAGATCTGGGAGAAGTTGGGAGAGGGGTGAATATAATCAAAATACAATGCATGAAATTCTCAAGTTAACTTTTTTCAAGTAGAAGGAAGACAGTGGGTCTAAGGGGTAGTTCAGTCACTGGGTATTTGCACAGCAGGTATGGCTTGGGGTTCAATCCTCAATGCTACCAAAGAAATGGGAAACAAAGCTTTACTGTGCTATTAACCTTTCATGGAGCCACCAAGATGTATCCACGTACCTGTTAAGGTCTTCCCCAACCTTTAACACCTCACAGCCTACACACAGGCTCCTCCCTTTCCACTTTCAAGCTCTCTGCCTCTCATGGTAGCACTGATAGGCCTTTACTGTCTTTTCTTCAAAGTCAGACTGTAGCCCACTTCAGCCTTCAGACGTTTATTGTGTCGTTATAGCCCTTCCCATCACCAGCAAAATACAGTCTTTACACAAGTTATTACTAAGTAGTCCAATAAGTATCTATTAATTCAACAAATTAATGTGCTTGTGGAATAATTGGTGGCATGCAACATTCTATCTGACGACAACAATTCACTCCCCCAGGACTATCTATGATGGAATAAATGTAAGTGAATTGAGAAAACAGTCAGGCATGGTGACACACACCTTTAATCCCTGCACTTGGGAGGCAACAGGCAGATCTCTGAGTTTGAGGCTATCCCAGTCTATAGGCTAGCCAGGGTTACATAGTGAGACCATGTCTAAAAAAAGAAAGGTAAGAGACAAGCAGTGTAGCAAACATTAGAAATCGTGACCTTACCTAAGTATTTCATAAAGGTCACTTGAAATAGTGTCCTGTTAGATAATGAGACGTCCTAATATCCTTTGATATAGGAGGAATTAAACATAGAAACAAGGGAGCTGGGGAGAAGGCTCAGTGTGTAAATCCCTTACCACTAAAACATGAGGCTCTTGAGTTGGAGTCCCCAACACCAAGTAAAAGCAGAATGTGACAGCACTTGTTGCTATTCCCGGTGATGGGCAGTGGAAACAGGAAGATGCCCTCGGCTTTCTGGCCAGTCAGTCTAGCCCAGAGAGTGAGCTCCAAGTCATGTGAGAAGACCTGCTTCAAGCAAATCAATCAATCACTCAGTCAATCAATCGATCAGGTAGAGAGTGAAAGGCATTCCAATACCACCAACCTCTGGCCTCTGCTCACAGATGCATGGGTAAGCTCACCTGTGCAAGCTAAAAACCTCTAAACACACACACACACACACACACACACACACACACACACACAGAGAGAGAGAGAGAGAGAAAGAGAGAGAGAGAGAGAGAGAAAGAGAGAGAGAGAGAGAGAGAGGGGTACATAAAACAGGGAATCTTTATTGTGCTCAAATCCTCCAACATCTTCAACTGTAATTTGATTTTTCTCACTTAAATCATTACCAGAGCAATGGGTGAGTTTTTAGGTAGGTATGAAAGGTGCCCAGTCACAAGAAAATACCCTCCAGTTTGATAACTTTCAAAAAAAAATCAAAGGATTAAGTGAAGAATGAAAAGACAACCCAAACACTGCACTGACCACTGTTTTTTTCCGATGTGGCTTTATATGACCAAAACACTGCCAAGTCCATTTAGATCATTTCAGTAAGTCACTATTAACAACAACAGACATGCCTAAGCTTGCAAACTCTGCTGTTTGAAGAAAATACAGCTGAGAGAATGAGAGAATGTTAAATCTGGAATGTGTGCAATTCAAAGAGAAAAATTACCATGGTGACAGGTTTACCAATAAGTCACATGACCGTGTAGCCAAGTCAGTTCGTGAACACCCAAGCAACTTTGTTCGTTTCCCATGATTATAAGACCAGCATGGGGGCTGGGGATTTAGCTCAGTGGTAGAGCGCTTACCTAGGAAGCACAAGGCCCTGGGTTCGGTCCCAGCTCCGAAAAAAAAGAAAAAAAAAAAAAAAAAAAAAAAAGACCAGCATGATGACTTGATCTGAAGACAGAACACTGGCATTCGCTTCCCTTCTGAATATAAAACTGAAATTCTCTTCCACCCGGCTAACAGAATCCCAGGGAAATTTTTGATTAATGAGTTTCAAGTTGAGCTTTCAGGGCCAAAGTCCTTCGTTTTGTTCACTAACACCTACCAAATGCTCAGAAAAGCACCGAGCATTCGTTTGGCACTCAATAACTGTTACTTTGAATTAAATTGGAAAAAATGTATGCAATATGCTGCAGTGGTATTAGCTAAGTCAGTCCACAGTTTTAAATTTTAAGCCATGACTTCTGTTCCAGATCACTGAGTTACTCATGACAAACCTCCAGGCCACGTTTCTTGCAACAGCTCAGCTCGGCATTGCAAATCACTCAGTTCATGTCTTCATCACTAGCTACTTATCACCAGAGGGAGCCCAGAATCAGGACTCCGAGATCCAGTAGAAGAACCTTACTCCAACTCACCCTTGCCCTTTCTGGGAGTTTATTTGGGAAGTATCAGTATATTCATCTTGATATGGGAAGAATTTTAAACATTACTTAAACATGAGGATCTTTCCTTGCTTCCTTCCTTCTTTCTGTCCATTTGTCTCTCTTCCTGTCATCCTTTCTTTCCTTTTGTTTTTGTTTGTTTGTTTTTGTTTTGTTTGTTTCTTGTTTTTTGAGATAGGGTCTTCCAATGTAGCCTTTACTAGCCTGATAGTCGCTCTGTAGCTCAGACTGACTTTGAACTCCCAAGAATCCTCTGTCTCTGTCTCTGACATGCTGGAATCACAGCTGTGTACCCTCATACCAGCTTGACCCACCTCTAACACCAACACAACAAAGGCAGTTTGACTGAATCAACCTCTCATCTAGTTCAGAACGCTCGCAGGTTAAAAGTAGATGAGAATAAAAACAAGGTTAGGAAAATTATATGCTTGGGCCATTCTAGCCATGTGGTGCCAGGGGTCGTTAAAATGCATAGAGGCAAAATGCCCTGAACACTGACCAGGAAGACAGAGAGGAAGCCTGGACTTCAACATTGGTCCTGTCTTCAGTTAAAGATATGAGTTTTGACAGTCCTCTGGGCTTCCCAAGCTATTCCGCTTAGGGGTTTGAATATGGTGGATTCTCTTAAAACTCCTTTCAATTCTAAGATCCTGTGAGTGATAAGGGATTGAGTCCAGTCACTCAGTAACTGATTCCACCAACGCTCATACTTTCTACAGTCAGAGACCTGGCATCACGGGTGCCTAGCATGCCATAAACTGTAGTTTAGTGTGACTTTTCCGGGGAAGGCAAATTACACAGTCAGCAGCTGCAGATTTCAAAAGCTAGTGAGCTCGGATACCTGTAGCCGCGGGGTCTTCCTGAACTTGGCAAGCCTGCAGATTTTTCCTCCTGGACTAGGTCAGCAGAGCCGCTGGAATGCCCACATAGCTCTCAGCAAAGCTGGGAAGAACGAACCAGCGGCCAGACAAAACGCACGAGCGAGTGGTTCGGAACGCTGAATCATCAGTTTGCACTAAACATACATACGGGATTGCTTTAGGGTAAAGAGCGACTGGAGAAATTAAGTTGAATTCATTTCAAACGGGAAGGCTGGTGTGCTCTGAAGAGACCACATAAGGATAATACGCGTTTGGGGGAGTAAGAGAGGGTTAAAAGGCAAGAACTCGGACAACCCAGGGGGGAAAGGCAGGCATGTGTCTTGCTTGGGAAATGTGCATCTGGAAACCGCAGGACACAGATCAAAGCCGCTCTCTCCAGCCACCTGCCCAGAAACCCAGCCAGACACCTCAGGACACAGGACATGTGGGCACGTGTTTCCATTCTGAACCCAACAGGTGGCCAGACTTAGGGTCTAGACAGGGCTGTGCGCGGGGATAGATGTAGAATGGAGCGCCTGGGTCCCTCCCGAGGTCTAGATTCAGCTCTGCCGCCCTACTGGATGCCTCGCCACCTGTACCACGGAGTTGTACAGGACCGGAGCCAAGCTTTCTGCACCGGGACAGCGCCGGAACCCTGCGAGCGAGCGCTCCACAGTCCTCTCTCCGGTCCCCGCCCGCCTGCATCCCAGGGCCCATGGGTCCTCACCTCGCGGGGACAGCTGCAGAGCTGGCGACGGTGAGCCCACATGCCCCCTGCACGGCGGCCCCTTCCCACGGCCCCTGGAGTCCCGTCCGGCCGAGGGGCGGGGTGCGCACGGGGCGGAGGCGCCGTAGGGGCCGGGGCCACAGGCAGAGCCCGCCGGACACTGTCACTGAGGAGATCCCACCGCCCCGCCCCGGAGAACCAAGGCTCTCAGTGACGCCAGCCCCGAGGGTGACTCTGCCCTGCTGCCAGACAGGCCTTGTCCCCGGATCCGCTCTGCGCTGGGGGCTCGGCCACGGAGGAGGGGCGCCTCCAGGTTATGTAATGCTCCGGCCCGGCCGGCCCGCCGAGTCACAAGCCAGCCCACTAGGGACTGCAGGGCTCTCTCTGGAACAGCCCTGTGTGCCTGGGACCTACACTAAAGGAGTGCTTGGGTGTTCTCCGGAAGACTATGTCCCTGCGTGGTCAGAGAGTAGAAGCTGTTCAAAGTCTCCTGCACCGGCATCTGGCAAGGACCAGGACCCTGGTCAGACCACTGCACACATCAATCAGTCCTAAGGACTTGAGTGCAACTCGCTCGCAAACTCTATGACTTTAGACAGTCCACTTGGTCTCAGTTTCTCAATAAAATAAAAACAAAGTTTGCTCCTGCTGAGGAAAAAATGGGGTGCCAGGTTCCTTAACAGTGGAGGGTAAATGGTGTTTGCCCCGCCCTCCAGGAGGCATCTGTCCTGCAGTTTCCTAGCTAGCCATCCCCTTACGCATTCTTCTAGGGCAAAGCAAAATCTCTGAACTGACAAGGTCAGACTCCAGCTCATAGAATGAATTCATATATTCCTGCAACTCAGAATGGTCCTTTGGACGGACATAAGCTGGTTAGAAATGCAAACCTCTAAATGTCTTCTTTTCAAACAAAGACCCCGGAGGTGGTTGTGATGAACAGCAAAGTTTGAAAAGAAATTAAGCTTTCAGGGAAAAAAATGGAGAGGAAGGGGAACCCGCTGGTCAATAAAGGACAACATTCTACTTAGGGTTTGTTGTTGTTGGGCATGAAAGTTCTGGGTTTGAAGTACAGGCGTTACGTTGTGGTCCAGGCTGGCCTCCAACTCCGGGTCCCCCCAAGGTCAGTGCCCCTGGTGCTGGCATTTTAAAAACAATCGAGTAGGGTGAGGCAGTGCTCCATCCGAGAGTTTTAGGTATTTCCGAAGCTCTGAGTTCCACCCCCAGCACTGCACAAACAAAACCCCTGCCCAGTAAGGGCCTTTCTCATCTTGCCTCTCTTGTCTGTGTTTGTTTCCCTTTCTGCTGATGTTCCTCCTACACTAACACACTACACTATAGCTATAAATGAATTTAAGGACTATTTTCACTTGTATGAAACTGGTTTAGACCTAAGCGATTAGTAAGTGTGTGTTTAAAACACATAGGAGAATTCATTAGCATTAAACATGAGCTCATAAATGCAGGGTCAGCAATGAACCCTGAGCCCTCAGCTATGCAGGCCTTTAGGTCAAAGGCCTGGGAACTCTGTCTTTAAGAAAAATAATTCCGCCCGTTAAACACTGTTCTTAGGAACAAATCAGTCTCATCTTCTGTTTCAATAATGTAGGACAACCAGTTCTTTTAAGAAGTTCTGGAGTATAGAATGAATCTTCAGACTTCCTTCAAAGTCACCACTCACAGGGCCGCTACAAAAGCTGGAGTTATTTTATTTATTGGTTTAAGAGCTATGTCCCTGTTGTTTTATCCTTGATGGTATTCAGATTTTGTTTGCCTCTCTGACTGCTCCCTGGCAGAAAGAATTTTTAACCTTTGGGACTTTAGTCATTGCTTGTGTGTACATATCAATAATTCCCACACTCTGAAGGCTGAGGCATGGGGATGGTGAATTTGAGTGCAGCCTGGTCTATATAACACGACCTTTGTCTTTAAAAAAAAAAAAAAAAAAGACAAAACAAGAGCAGCAGGTAAAACTGAGTTAATTCCTGGGGCATGCATGATGAAAGGAAAGAATAGTTTACTTTTTCAAGTTGTTCTCTGACCTCCACAAAATACACACAAAATAGACAGATGCATTAAAATAACAATTTTCTTAAAGCCAGGCTGTGATGTAGCTCACTTGATTGAATGCTATTTACCATACACACAGCCCTGGGTTCAACCCAAGCACCAAATAAGTCAGGTGTGATGGTGCCACGTGCTCAAATTCCTTGCATGTGTGAGACGGAAGCAGGAAGATCGGACATTAGAGGACATCTTTGGCCCTCTGGTGGACTCTAGCCTGGGCAACACAGAACCTTAGCTCAGATAAATAAACAAACTGAAGGCTTAGGAATGTGATCCATGCAATAGGCTGTTCTCAAACCAAATCATTTAGCAGAAAAATCTACAGCATTCCTACTTAGAACCCAGCCTTGTACTGTGCACAATGAATAAAGCATGGACCGAAGGACAGCACCCCTCCTCTCATTTCACATATTTCTAGACTAGAAGGCAAGGCCTGTTGAAATATACAATGCCATATGGAGGGTGATAAGCCCTCTGGGATAAATAAAGCAGGGTGTGAGGGTGGAAGAGTGACAGGATGATTGCTTAGATGATGAGTGCAGGGGAGGTCCCTCATAAGCGGTGACGTTTGACTCCAAACTTGCATGATAATGTGACTAGTGGCTATCTGGAGTGTGAACGTTGGCAGAAACAGGTAGTACCAAGTCCCTGTCATCACAGCGCTCCATTGTGACATCATAGTGTTGCACTTTATTATTGTGACAACACTATGCAACGTTGTGCCATCACAAGGTTCCATTGTGACTTCACGGTACTTCACAGTATGAGATCACACTGCTCTGCTGTAACATAACAATGCTGTATTGTGACATTGCAACACTGTGTGTGCAAATAATGCTCCATTGTGACATCATAGTGTTCCATTATGAGATCACAGGGTCCCACTGTCACATGACAACTCTCCACTAAGCTAACACAATGCTGTCTTGTAACATGACTGCTCAGTCGTGACACTGCAGTGCTCTACGGTGACATCACAGTGTTTCTCTGTGACATCACGTGCTCTATTGTGCTAGCACAGAGCCGTCCTTTGCTATGATGACGCTGTGTGTGACATCACAATGTTCCATGATACCATCTCCATGGCAATAAAATAAAGTAAAAATGTGAACTGTGGGTTGCTCATAAGTGCAACAGGAATACGCAGAGCCCATATGGAAAGCCGCTTCCTAAGGGCTCCCCTTTCAGTCTGTGGAAGCTAGTGCTGCGATGGGTGTGAGCTACATGGAAGGGAAGGTGGACAGAGGGAAGCAATCTCCTTTCTGTTATGTCGAAGAGTTGGAGTTCCTGGAAGTGGAGAGGGAAGCCCATCTTCCCATGCTCCTTAGGCGGAAAGCAAAGGCGAGCGCCTAGAATCCATGCAAGGAAGCAGCACTGTAGGGTGGAGCTTTCTGCAGTGATGGACGTGTTCTACATTCGCACTGGTCACCAGCTCTCCAAACTGTGGTCTGTTTACATTTATATTTCAAACAAGAGACTAATTAAACGTGGGCTGTGCGTACTATTTGTTTTTATTGCTAGTCTGTTTTACGGGCTACATTTCGAGGACTCCAGACCAACCTGTGTCTAGTGTTTCCCAGGGATGGTCAGCAACAAAACACATCCCTCATCACAACCGGCTCTTTAGTCAGTGATGTTTACAGGCTAGGGTGTAGGTGATGAGGTTAGACCAGATATGGTGCTTTTCTGAGACCGGTCAGGCGTTCAAAGGCAGTGCAGAATGGTAACAGGCCTTGTGAGATTTTAAATGATCTAATACTTAGAATGCACTTAGTGGAATGGCTTGGCAACAGTAAGCATGTGAACACTCTTTGCCCATATCGCACTTGTGATTGACAAAGATTCTTTGCTGAGCTAATTCTGAACCTCTCCATCAGTACAGCATGATCCCTGCTCCCTCACATCTGATCACCCTCCAAATCTGACAAGTTCTTCATCTTCCACCACTGCTCCAGGTAACATCTGATCACCCTGCCAGTCTTCAACAGGAATAGGATAGATTGGTTCAGCTAAAATCTCCTTTATCCCTGATGCTTCCTCTCAGTGCTTTTCAGTTATCTGACCTCCACTCTACACCCTTACCTACAAAAGCTGCCTTGCCCATAATGTATTGAAATATATGCTATATCTTTTTCCTTCCCTTGTGATAACCTGCCACAGTGGTCCCTCAACCGGTCAGTGTGCCTGGAAAAATTTCTTCCTTTTGATGATGTCATTGGATCATGTTTTCTCTTAGCAGGAGGCTTGGTACTATAATCACCTCAGTACCAAGTAAGCCACCTTGCACTGTGATGATCAACTGACCGGAACACTTAACTGCTCGTCCTCCTCCTCTCCAGCACTGAACGCTGCCTGTGCTCTCCCAACCTGGAGGCTCAGCATATCTGCTAAAAGCCCCACTGCTGATCGCTAATAAGTAACAAGGTGTTTGTTAATGAAAATTAAACTGCATGTAGCTCAGAGCAGTGGTTCTCAACCTGTGGGTCGCAACCCTTTGCATCAAAGGACCCTTCACGGGGGTTGCCTAAGACCGTGGGAAAACCCAGAGACCTACATTACAATTCATAACAGTAGCAAGATTACTGCTACGAAGGGGCAACAAAAATAATGTTATGGTTGGGGGTCACCATAACATGAAGGGCTGCATTAAAGGGCTGCAGCATTAGGAAGGTTGAGAATCCCTGGCTTAGTGCAGTTAATCTGCAGAGGAGATTCTGAGAAACATGATACCTCCAGTACATCCATTATGGGAAGAGTATTTGTTCCTGTTACTTAGTCAAACAGAACGTGTGGATTCAGCAAAGACAAATGAGAGCTTGGGCTCCAGGAACAAGGAACAAGTGTGCTGTCAACATCAGAAAGCTACCAGAAGGCTGGACATGGGAGTATAACATCGAGGCTTTTGCCTGAATAGAATTTGAAATGTTATTTTCAAGGCTAATAAATGAATTAAGGATAACTGTGAACATCGTACATACAATGAAAAAAATATGCCACCAATTACACTGAATAGAAATTGGTAAGAGAAAATAGTGAAATTCTCCCCTGGACTCTAAGAAACATATTTTTGAATATTATTTTGTCATGAGTCTATTTATCTGGCTTCTTAAATGATATCATAGCTCTTGGACCTTTTCCAGATCCCACTTATTGTATTCATTAATTCCATTTCGACTCTTCATTTCTATTCTTGTGAGCCTTTTCCTAGAAATCAGCTTCTGCTTGCTTGTGCTCCTGGCCTAGCACATCCCAGGCCCCTTCTCCTTGCTGTGGCTAAAACCTGCTGTCAGCAGCATGATACTTACAGTCCTGACCTTCCCCTGAACCCCAGTTCTTGTCACCTGACACCCACTAGATGTTTCCACTTGCAGTCTCCCCACTCCATCACGTCAAGTTTTAAAATACTTATCGCTGTGATTGTCTCTTAGCTTCCCAACAGCTCTCAGAATTTTCCCTTCCATCAAGTCTCTCTTAGTCTCTGACACTAAATTCTTTTTACCAGGACTAGAAACTATGAAGCCACTTAAATCCATTTATCTTCTTCCTGGAGTCATGGTATAATAGAAAAACACTAACTTTGGAATAAATATGTTTCTGCCATATTTTCCTGTTTAGTACAAACAGGAAATATTATAACCCACATCCTTCAGATTTCTCATTTATAAAATGATATAATCAATAGCACATAAAATAAGAAGAGAAGAAAGAGAAGGAAGAGGAAGAAAAAGGAGGAGGAGGAGGAAGAGGAGGAGGAGGAAGAGGAGGAGCAGGAGGAGGAGAGAAAATTACCCTCCTCGGTATTAACTGAGTGAGATCCTAACTCTCCACACTGTGGACTTTCAGTCCTAATCTCTAAAGACACCTTGTGCCTTATAGAATATTCAAAGCATCTCTGACTTTTGACCATTAGATGACAATAGAAATCCTTCTATTCATAATGTCTAAAACTGTTTTCAATCCTGCCAGACACCCATGAGGTCAGAGGACAGCTGGGAGGAGCCATGGTATCGTACTGTCTAGATGCTTTCCACATTACTTGAGGTGATGAATGGAGAGTGGCTAGAAAAGCCCTTGACCAGGGCCACCATCCGCAGACTATGGATGTCTACTCATTTAAGAAGTTCTACCAAGGTAAGGTGTTCTCAAAAAAAAAGTTATAAGCAGATGCCTCATGAACATCTGTAAGGGAGAAAATTAAATTGTGTTGACCATAATTCCATATTAGTAAACCTTTTGTTGGAATTCAAAGAACACTAAAAAGAGATTTCTTATATTCTCTTGCTATGATTTGAATGTAAAATGTCCCTCAGTAAGACTCACTGGAACACTTGGTCTCAGAGGGTGGTGCTATTTGAGAAGGTTCTGGAACAGTTAGGAGGTGGACCTTTGCTGGTAGAAATAAGTCAGTGCAGATGGACCTTGAGGATTTATAGCCATCCCCACTTCCTATTCACTCTCAGCTACCAGAGTGTTGGCCCAACACTACCACTAGCTTCCTGCTCCTGCCATGATGAACTGTGATGCCCAGGAACTGTGAGCTAAAATAAACCCTGTCTTCTTTAAGTTACTTTTGTCAGAGCATTTTTCTCACTGAAACAGGAAATAAAATGAGACACACCCCCCTTGGTGGTTTTATAGCCCTGTCTGCTGTCACTGAACTTTGGGGGTCACTAGAGTTCCTTTCCTTCCTTTACTTCAGTGTCTTATTGCCCAATTCATACAACCATCCTTCAGCACAGTGCTGGTGTCCAACATCCTTCTACCAGAAACTGTTTCCCCACGTGCCCCATCTCATTCCCTTCCCTCCCATGCTCTGCCTCTCTAAGTGTGCCTCTCTCTCTCTGTCTCTCTTTTGTTTTTGCCTTTTGAGACAGGACTGCACGATATAGCTAGCCTTGAACTCACAATCCTCCTGGCTCAGTCTCCTGAGTGCTCAGAATATAGGCATGTGTCATCTTCCTGATCCTATTTTCTGTATCCAGATGACCCTCCTTTGCTAGTTAGCAAAGTGTCTTCCATTCAGCCTTCAAAACTGTGCTCCTGAAATACTGCTCTTTGTCAAAACTTGAGCCCCCCACCCCCCAAGTTCTACCACTGAAAGCCCCCTCCTTAATCTTATCTTAACCTTCTTGTCCTATGAGATTACCATGCGCTCTCTCTCTCTCTCTCTCTCTCTCTCTCTCTCTTTCTCTCTCTCTCTCTCTCCTCCCTCTCTCTGTCCCTCCCTCCTCCCCTCCCCCTCCTCCTTCCCCTCTCTCCCCTCTCCCCCCTCTCCCTCTCCCTCTCCCCTTTCCTTCCTTCCTCCTCCTCCCCTCTCCTCCTCCTTCTCTCCCCCCTTTTCCCTCTCCCTCCCTCTCCCTCTCCCTCTCCCTCTCCCTCTCCCTCTCCCTCTACCTCTCCCTCTCCCTTTCCTCCCCTCCCTCCCTCCTTCCATCCCCCACCCCACTGGCCTACGGTAATACAGACAGCACTCTTCCTAGTGCAGTTCAAATCTGAACTTCTGTAGATGCTTGCAACTTCTTTTGAAAGCCATCAGAATGGGAAAAAGAATGGCTAATGGTTAGAGAGGAGAACGGGCAGTATGATATAAATTAAATCCATATTCAGTAACATAGTAATTTAGAATCTACTGACTAACCTATGGACACTTACAGTGTCATGTTTTCATTTTTTTCAAACAGTTGAAATAGTCAGATAATAAATAATAAGAATAAACTGAAATTAAAAATAAGCAGCCCAATTTTTTCCATAAAGCCTCCACCACCCCAAATCTAGTATAGTCATTACAAAACCAATTATAGCTATCAGTTAGATCTGAGTTCAAGGCCCAGGTCCACTGTTTGTCTGTTGAGTGACCTTGGGCAAGTGACTTAGAACTTTAGTTTCTTCATTAATTTATCTTCCCCATAAGACTCTTGTGAAGGTTAAATGGCAATATTAACTGTGAAGTACTTGGCACAGTAACTGAAGCTAGTACTAAATACATTTTAGCCTCCTGTGGACACCTACAGCCTACGATGCTTGAGGGGAAACAGATCCTCTGGCCTATTGACGCTTCCTCAGATGCCTCAGAGTATGATTCTTCCCTCAGACAATTCATCTGCAGTTCCCCTCCCTCCACTCAGCCCATCCCTCCCCACACACCCCCCCTCTCCCCCAGACCCACCCCTCTTCTTCAGAAAAAAACAGGCCTCCCAGGAAAATGACCTAACAAATTACAATAAGACCAGGCACAATCCCTCGTATCAGGAGGAAAGGGGTCCTAAGAACAGGTTAAAGAGTCAAAGATACCCCCACTCTTACCTTTAGGAGTCTCACAAAACACCAAGCTAACAAATGTAGCATATTTGAGAGAGCCCGCACCTTTGCAAGCCCAATGGGCCCCAGGGAGCCCTCCTTAGTTGATTTCACAGCCCATGTTCTCCTGGTGTCCTCAGCCTCTCTGGCGTCTATAATTTTTCCTCACCCTTCTCCTATATTTCCCCAAGCTACAAGGAGAGGGACTCTATGAAGATCTCCAATTTAGGTTCCCTCTCTGCCTAATATTTGGATAGCAAGAGTCTGAATTTAATCAATCTCTACAGCGTGAGTTAGTTGCGCCACAAGTGAATGCTAGTTACGAATCACTTCTCCTGATGACCTCTGACACTGCTCTGGCAGATCCATCCCACCAGGATTTATGAAGCAACTTCTATGCACATCAACTTTCCTATGCAGAGCCCTGAAAGGCCTGCTCCTAGATGAATTCTTGTTTAGAAATCAGAAGTTTCCAAATTGGGCACCTCTATGTAGTTTCAGTATTCTCTGACAGGGGTAAACCCCTTTTGATGATAATTCTAGACTGAAAATATATGTTTGCCTGTAGCACTGTCCCCAAATCAAATATGGAAATAAAGAGACCAATCTCCCAAGGCCTGAACCATGGGCTTTTAGATCTATTTTTCTTGACCTCAATAGATCCACACTCAGGCTTTTTATGAACACAAATGTCGATGACATTGAGCATAGCTTCCCCATTACTACATTCAAAAGCATTCAGTATGTCATTTCTTCTTTTCTCCAAGTGCGTGTCTCATTTTAGTATTTTGTGTCTCATGTTTTATTTTTAATAAAGTAATTTCCTTAGTGTCAAGAACACCCTTTTAAAGGTAGACTTGTGAAGTATTTACTAATATTAATGTTGAGCGCCTATGGTGTCCCATGCTTTGTGTATAGGTTATTTTATTCAATTTTCACCATAGCTGTTTGCTATCAATAAAAAGTAACTGGTTAGTTAGAGAAATCATACCAGGTTGTGTGGCTGGTAAGCAGTGCTGGTCTGTGAATTGAATCTAACTCTGGGGTAATCGATTGCAAAGGCAGCTGAGATCTCTTCACCATCTTTGCTTCCAAACCCTGGGCAGTGTGACGTTGTAGCTCCTCCTAACAAGAGGTGGAACCTATTTCCATGACTCTTACATGCTGGCTCATCTTGTGATTGTGTTAGCAACTAAGGAAGAGATGTGGCCATGGTCTGGCCTATTGGACTATTAGAGGGCACATGGGCTTGAGTCAGCCCAGTTGTTCATTCCAAGGCCCAGACACTGAGTGAGTCCAGCCAAGAATAGCATAACTGTTCTGAAGCAGACAGCAGGTACGTGAGTGAGCCCACCAAGGCCAGATCAGAACTACAGAATTGCCCAGCCAACTACCTATTCATGTGCAAAATCAGTAACCACTTAGATATGGCTGTTTGCCGTACAACTCTATTGATTCACAAAATGGAAAACACAAATCACACAGCATTAGACATTGCATATACATTATGGCAGCATTAAGAAAAAAAACTATACAAACGCACCTATCAGATTTCCTTTCATGTTTCTTTTTCAATTTTTTTTTATAATTCTCATTTGTGTATTCAGAGGCGTGTCAGGAGACAGATATGGAGGTCGGTGGACATCTTGCATAGGTCTGTCTCTCCTTTCACTATGTGGAAGGATTGAACTTGGGTTGTCAGGACTGGAAGCAAGGGTCTGCACTCACTGAGCCACCTTGCCAACCCCTTTCATCTTTCGATCATGCCCTTATATTCTTCTCAATTACTCTAGAGTAAAATGAAGCATCCTATGGGTGATGTATTAGAAGAAAAAGAATTTGTTTGTCTCTATTGAGCCAATTTAATGTGTGACTAACTTACAAACTTACAAACTGAACTACTGCATGTGGCCCTCCCTTTGTACCACTGGGTGAACCCAGAGTCCATAAACTGGACAGAATTCTGGAGCATCTAGTCTCTTCGGCACCCGCACACGGTACAATGGTGTCCTAAGGCATGGTTCCTCCCTCAAGGAATCTATCGTCTCATTGGCAATACCAACAGTCATGCAAATAAGAAAAGCTAAATGATAATAAAATATCTTTTTAAAGAAAATGCTTCAACTAAAAAGGGGACCATGATCATTTTGTTTCAAAAGATATCTGATCATTTTGTTACAGCACGCCAACTCTTGATAGGAGAATTCAGAGAAATATGAATTGAGAACAAAGTCCGTAACATGGAGGCTGGCTTGTTGGGATACTTCAATAAAGTGGGCAAGAAAGCAATCTTCGTTGGTGAAACTGGGGATGATGATAACTTGTCGTGGCAGAGTGCAAGGTGTACTCGGGAGTGAGCAAACAGGCCGTTTGATGAGAACAGAAAAAGTCGGTAGAACAAAGTGATGGAAACAGATCCAGAGTGGGAGAGCCAGGGGACGGCAGCAGGAAGGAGCGTGCTGATCATTAACAGCCTGTGAACTGTTCAATAGTGGACATGTGGAGCTTGGGGTAGGAGTCAGCAGTTGGAAACTCAGGCTATCGACCAGGGAAGAAAGTCCAGGTTTCAGGTATGCTTGGAAAATCTCCAGTGTCTGAGAGGTGAGATGAAGCTAAAGCAGAGGGAAAGGCTGCCCTTGGGGAATGCCAACAATGTCTAGTGGAGGAGATAAGGAAAGTGTACAGCCGACAGCCAAGCAGGACGGAGCCAGCGCCGTGTGAGTCCCACAGTGTGGTAACCACGCAGAGAAGGGAGAGGCATGCGCCAGCAGAGAGGAAACATGTTCTTTCGAGAGAAGCCTGAATGATAATGAGCAAGACCTGCTTCCAGCAATGCCAGATGCCTTTTCTAAGTCTTTGGATGGTTCCCACGGGACTCCTCACGAAACAAACAGCGGAGACTGATCGGACCTGTTTGGAAAACGGACACAGCCATCTTTGTCTGGGACTAATTTAGCCTTCCAGATTCTCTGTGGCGATTTTAATGAATTAATTCCCCTTTCTTCATTTCATACATTTAGAAAGTACACACTGAAGGAAACAAAATCTGCAGTGCTGGGGATATAGTTCAGAAGCATTGATCACAAACCCCTGGGATCAGTGCCCAGCACCACGAGAATATCCAGTTACATGAACAATGGCCAAATCTGCTAGCTTCTGTGCCGTTAGGGCGTATTTTTATAAAGATTTATTTATTTTTAGTTTTGTTTTTTACATGTAGGGATGGTTTGGTGAGTGTATTTGGGTCCCCACAGAGACCAAGAGAGGATGTTGGATTCCCTGAAGTAGAATTAACAGGCAGTTGTGAGGGGCAGCCAGTTGCGGATACAGGGAACTGAATTCTAGAAAGACAATGAATGCTTTTAAACACAGAGCCATCTCTCCAAGCCCCTATAAGTTTATCTTGTCACCCAAATGTCAGGGCATTGTTTTTTAATAATAGTAATTATCATGTATTAATATTATTATTATTAGTTTTCATTATTTTAAACAACAAATTACTGTTCCCTGTTGTGCTGGCTTCCTGCCACAGAATATATTATTATATATAATAATACACAGAATTAATTATGACTTTCAACAATATTATATAAGTAAATAGGATAGCCACTAAGAGAGTTTCTACACACATGCACACAGATATTTCAACATATATATATATATATGTGTGTGTGTGTGTGTATATACGTATATATATATATATATATTTGTGTGTGTGTATATATGCATACACACATATGTGTGTGTGTACATGACAGCTAATGTTTATAATTTGGTTTCAGTGGAAGATGACTAATGAAGGACCACATGAAAATACACTATTTTGTCTTCAGTTCCATCTGATACCTAACACAGCCATGTTGGCCGTTCTGGTCCTGTGTGGCCCAATACTCCACTGCAGGGTCGTTACATCAGGAACCTGCATCTTACAAACCTTCCCAGTGACTCGCCGGGGACAACACGACCTGAAGCTGTGGCCTAGGTGCTCTGCAGGGAGACAGGGGCTTTTGGAAGGGAGAGGGGGCCCTAGTAGACCCAGGTTTCCCCCTTTCCCATCCTCTCTTTAAGAGTCTACCCTGATTTCATACATCCAACCTACCAGCCAGTCAGACCAATTATGAAAGCAAGCCCCAGGGTCAGCCTTCCTTTCAGTTAGCTCTATCGCCCAGCTGCAATTCACCTGCTCTGTCCTCTTCCCCAGCACCGAGTCACCTCCTGCTGGATCCACTCGCTTCTTTACTTAGTCTCTGCCAGCCTTCGGATGCTCTCAAAACTCCACTTGGATGGCATTGCCTACCTGGGATGACAGCTGAGTATAACTCTGGTTCCCAGTGCACTGTGACAGTCTGCACTCCCCTGGGCTGATGTGCCAATGGTTGGCTCTCTGCATTCTCTCTTCCTCAGACGCTAGGATTCTTGTCTTGCCACACAGCGTTTCACTCAACACTAGGTAAGGAGTGCAGGAGACAGGAAGGACTCCTCCACTTGCCTAAGACAGTCTTCATCCTTGTTATAAAAGCCTCATTACAAAGGCCCCTTTCCGGGAGGATTATTTAACCCCATTTTTTTGTGCCCAGCCCTCTTCTCTCCATTCCCTTTCATATCAGAGCCCTCTTTATTTCCTTCATAATGTCAATCACAAGAGAACTAAAAGAAAAAATATTTATTTACTTGGTTGGGAGCTACATATGTGTGCCGTGCTCTGCGTGTGGCATTCAAAGGACAGCATTTGGGCGGGCTTTCATCTTCCATCATGTAGATTCCTGAGATCAAACTTGTCAGCCTTGGCCTGTTCTAGAATTTTTTCCTGTTGTCTGCCCTCAGGCACACCCAACCTTTTGATCTTATGACAGGAAGTTATCATCTACAAAATTCATACACAATAACCACATTATGGAGTTGTCAAAAAACATTATCACCCAGTTGGAGAGATGGCTCAGTGTCTAGAGATCAGAGTTGTGTTCCCCGAACCCATTGCACAGGTCACAAGCAGCTTTGTAGCCCTGGCTCCAGGAGAACCAATGTTCTGTTCTGGCCTCTGAGGGTTTCTCCACATATAAACCATTCACTGACACAACTGCATACATAAATATAAATAAATAGGCAAATAAATAAATGTAAATAAATAAAAACACATAAATAAAAAATACAAAATTCTTAAATGCTGAAATCACTAAAAAAAAAAAAAAATCATGACATATTAAGTAAACTTACAGTTTTGTGCTTGGCATCGGGCCACAGGAGGGGCCTGCAAATAAAACCTCAAGAACAGGAATAGTGTCCATTGAGGTCTCCGTTGTGTTCCCAGAAGCTAGGCTGATGCCTAGTATCCTTATGAAATGAAAATGAATGAATGAATGAATGAATGAATGAATGAATGAGTGAGTGAATGACAGGACCTGATATTCTCACAGTGCAGTGATATTCTCTTGTCCAGTCTTTGAAATGGACAAGGCAGAAGCTTCCTCTCAACATGACAAGTTTATGTAATCTAGAATTAAACAGCATTCCAGGGCTATGGTTAGTGACTGGGGAACTAACCGGTCCACTGCTCTACTGATCCAGTAGAGATGGATCACAGTGCTATTGGGAAGTTTCTATGGCGCTGAGAGTTTGCTTTGCCTCCTTTGGAAAGGATATATTAATACTCTTCTCTATGTGGGAAAATATCACAGCAAGGAAGAAGGGTTTTCAGTCTGTGGAAGACTGCCAACTGGCTATATAAAGCAAATGCTATTAATTATTGTGGTTTTATGAAAACATTGTTCAGTGAATCATATAACCTCATTTTCAAAATATAGACTTAGGGCCTTAAATATTCTGACAATCTATTTTGAAGTTAGGAAAGAAACCGAAACTTTTCTGCTCCAAGTATAAAGAGGGAGATGAGGACAACCAAAGCACAAGGGAATTCCCTGCTCATCCAAAAGCAAGACAGTCACAAAGGCTAGATAGAGAGCTCTGCTTATGCTCAAGTGTTGAGTATAAGTGCTTCCCAAGGCTCCCTCACCAGCCGAGAGACAGCAGCACCAACTGTGTGTGAGCAAACATCTTCCTTTTGCCTCTAGAGCCTACAGGTGGTTTTTAATTTTTCCCGTTGCTTCATTAAAATATACTGTGTTCTATTGAACTAAAACTTCACCCAGGACCCTAACCACCCCCACTGCCTTGAGTTGCTTTACCCCTATTTTATGCTTACTGTGAATATTTATAAACCTGACTCTCTCTCACTCCTGTCAGTCCAGGATGGTCTTGAACTCCTGAATAACAGGACATAGGTACCACTCCACTCCATCTGCATTGTGGTTTTTCTTTCTTGCAAATCTATCTTTTGTTACAGGAATCTGTGTTAGTTACACGCTAATGCTGTTGGGGAAAATTACATCTTCCTCCTCTTTAGAACTATCCACAAACAGTCTAGAGTAGTGGGGCTGAGTGAGATCTGGCTACTGTCCAACTGTGACAGAAAGCATAGTGAAGTGGACATATAGAGGCATAGAGAAGAGACAGGTGTCACGTTAGGGAGAGGGAGTGGGTAGGTGATGAAAAGAAGCTTTCAGGGCCCTTTCAATGGTTTCTGATTTTCTTCAATTCCATCTAAGTCAGGTCAACCCAACTACACCATTATCAGGAGCTTTCTGAGAGCCAGGAAGTGAGTTGAAAGCATGCCAGTGAACAAGCAGGGCATTAACTCCACTCTAATAAAATCAAAAGCCAGCAACACGAAGAGGAATGAAGACTAAGCTGGGTTAGATGGTTAAGTCTGCAGGTGGCTTTCCTACCTCAGCATGACACAGGAATTAGCCATGCAATAAACATAAGTAAAGAAGATTCAAAGAGATACGGCTTTTTTGAATGTTACCAACTCCTTTAGCCCCTAGCTACATGAAATAACCATCAAATGCCTTTGAATAAGCTCTCAAATTTGCAGCCCTTCATCTGCTCCTTCACATCTACATGTTTATTCAATTTCCTATGTGATATCACCCTGTTTTTCTTAATTTAATAGTAGGATTCATATGCGCCCCTTTTATTAGATTTATGAAATAGAATTTTTGGCTTGCCCAGTACTTCTGGCGACGTCATCTGAGAGCTGTTTTCCAGTTGACTGTCGTGTAACCATCGCAGTGTCTGCGTAAGATCCAGGTACTGCAGTGCATCTTTCGCTTCCTAATTAGCTCCTCTGAGGTAATCATCATTTTCCACATTAAGTACCACTGTGTGGGCATCGTTTGCATGTGTCACATACTTTCAAATGATTGCCAAGCTGCGTGGAAATCCGTGTCCATCTTCGGTTGGCTATGGTTAAGAGCAGCTGCTGCCATGTTTGTCATACTCATTCCTGCCTTTTCCAGCCATTGTGTGACTAAGTGGGGAGAAAAATAAATTTCTATAATAATATAGAGTAAGGTGATCAAATTTACTGAGTCTGGGACCTCGTCTATACTCGGTCTACAGGTTAACAGTGATCATGTTGTAGACGGAGGCAGAGGCAGATCTCTGTGCATTCTAGAGGATAGCCAGCTAGGGCGACACAATGGAAACTTGTCTCAAACATGTTTATTAAAAAATAATCATATCCACTGATAACTCTGCTACCTTTCTATTCAATTGGGAAAGTGTCCACAAAACTCCAGATATCTTTTGAAAAGTAAAAATCCGAGTACTCTGGGTAAACTCAACATTTGCTCCGTCTCCTTGTTCCTTCTCTTCTTTTCCCCTCTATTCTTTTCCTTCTCAATTTTTTTTCTGATATGCTTTTCCAAAGAACAGAAGCTGGCCTGGTTTACCAGATGTCTGTCTCAGCCTTGGGAGAGAAGAGATTATTATATGTTATTTGATGGCATTTCTTTTTTAAATCAAATTTTTATTATTTAATCTTTGAGAATTTCGTACATGGATGCAGTGTATTTGAGCTTACAAACACGGAGAGAAAGAGAGAGAGAGAGTTTTCCCTCCAGTTCGCTAAGTCCCACCAACCCGGCTCCCCCAAGTTCTATGCTCTTCTCTTTTAATTATTTTTATTATACCTCCTCAGTCCAATTAGCACCCATGTTTGTGGGACCATCCACTGTGGCATGAGCATCCTATCAGAGACTAGGTTTACAACAAAGAGTGACTCTCCCTCCCTCAACAGCCACCATCTGCAAACAGTCTGTCAGCTGACCTAAGGAGCCTCTCCTCCACCCCATGCCAGAATCTTCACCATCTTGATCTTGTAAAGATCTTTACTTCTCTCTTTTCATTTACCTAAAACTGTTTCTTCTTCCTCCCTTCCACTTGCCTTCCCTCGCCCCTTCTGCTTACTTTGTCCCTGTTGAATTTTTTCTCTACTAAGTACTAACAAATAGTCATATTATGACTTGTTTTAAATTTTTACACAAACTCATAGTAACTAATACATTGTTGAACAGAGCGCTATCAGTGTTCCTTTACTTCTGAAAACAATCAGCACTTAAGAGGTGAGGGTTTTTATTTAACTACTACTATATGTCATACTAGGACCCCGTGTTGACAGTGATAATTTTATAGAAGATATTCTACTCTTGAAGGAGTACCAGAGATTGAGACTAGAGCCGGAACAGTAATCTAGTAGAGGAAAATTATGTCTCAACTGTACTGTAGACAATTCTTTGCTGAATGTTGCCCTTTCCTGAAGTCATGAAGGTGAGTTTTTTTTAATCTAACCAATTACTAATCCTAGATATTCAAAATCAATGCAAAAGTACAAGAAACATAAAAAAAAAAACAAAGCAATGTGAGTCCTCTAAAATGTGAGTCCTTAAAAATGTCATAGCAATGGCCTTCAATGAGAGTGAATTAAATGTAATCTCTGACAATGAATTCAAAAGAATAATTTTTCAGCTGTTCAAAGAAATCTAAGAAGCTACATGTAAACTAGTGAATGAATTCCAAGAGTACACAAATAGCAAAATGAAATAAAAAAGTAAATACAGTACATGAATGTGAAATTCAATAAAGAAAATGAAATACTAAAAGTATTTTGGAGATTAAAATCAATAAGTCAATGAAAAGTCCACAAAAATCCTCATTAACAGAATGGATCAAGGGGAAGGCAGAAAACCTGGCCTTAATGATAAGGTAAAGGAATTGGACCATTCAGAAAATGATAAAAATAAATTAACAGAAGAAACCAAAGACTCATTATCCATTGGACAGTATGAAAAGAACAATAACATAGAAAGATGAGAATTTCACGATAAAAACATAAAAACTAGTATATGTCTATTAAACCAAGCAAAGTTATCCATTATAGTTAATAAAGAAATGCTTCCTAACATTAAAAAGTCACAACCACCAATCCAGCTTCGCAGACGACACATGAAAGAACCTTTCATTCACAAGAGCAATGTAGACACATCCATGAAGCTACAGGAAGGAATGAACAACAGAGCTTGAGTTAAGCAAACAAGGAGTAGAAAGGAATTACAAAATGCTGAAAATTAATAGACACCTTTAAATGTTATTATAAATGATAATAGCTTCAATTTCCCTCATCAAAAGACACAGATTATTAGATTGTATTTAAAAATGACCCATTTGTTGTCTCCATGAAGTGCACCTGCCCACCAGAAGAAACCTTAAGGTTAAAGGGTAGAAAACATGTTCTAGGCAAACAAATTAGGAAAGAAGTAGGTCTCTCTGTTCTAATATTGTACAAAATAGACTTTAAATTAAAGCTATAAGAGATAAAGAAAATCAACTCATAACTAGTTAAGGGGAGAACCATGAAGAAGATACTATAATTTCAAACATATGCACCAAACTCAGATGCATCTGATTTCATAAATCAACATGGTAACATCGTGTATGGCATGCCTGTGACCAATACTGCATATTAAAAGAAGGACTCAAGGCATTTACACTAACATTGGGAACAGAATAAGGTGTCCAGCTTCTGTAATTTACTCAGTATACTGCTTGAAATGTTAGCTAGAGAAATAAGACAAGAGAAAGAATTTAAAGGAATAAAAACTGAGAGGAAAGTCAAAGACTCTTATTTGCAGATGATAAGATTCAATGCATGAGACTCTCAAGGTTGACATTAAACTACTGGAGCTCATAAATATTTTCAGCAAAATTGCATGGACACAAAATAAGTACAAAATTAGTAGCTTTCTTATATATTAATGACAAAAATATATTAATTTATGTCTCGTAACACATATTGTTACAAAACTACATTAAGTTATATATGTCTTATATACCAATGATAAAACTTAAATCAAATAATTAGGTTAATAGTTACCACGAAAATTACATTGGGCTAAATCTCACGAGAAAGTAAAAGGCTTCTATAATAAAGATTAGTAAACACTGAAGAAAGAAATTGAAGAAAACACCAGGAGAAGGAAAACCTCCCATGGTCACGGATTGCTGATCTAATATTATAAATGTGTGTTTTCTACCAAAAGCAATCTTCAGAGTCAGTGCAGTTCCATCAAAATTCTAATACCATTCCTTACTGATATATGGAAAACTATGTTAAAATTTATATGGATGTGGAAAAGACCCCAGATGAAGATGTGGACATTGGCGAGTACTGCTGAATAGGACTCCAGTCACTCAGGCAACAACAGCAAAGACTGTTAAATGGGCCCCCATGGAGGTAAAAGGCTTCTACAGGGCCAGAGAGATGGCTATACACATGGAAGCCTCTGCTCCAAACTTTGTCTCCATGTTTCCTCCTATGAATATTTTTGTTCCCCCTTCTAAGAAGGACTAAAGTATCACACTTTGGTCTTCTTTCTTCTTGAGCTTCATGTGGTCTTTGGACTGTATCTTGGGTAATCTGAGCTTCTGGGCTAATATACATTTATCAGTGAGTGCATACCATGTGTGATTGATTGATTGATTGGTTGATTGATTGATTGTGACTGGGTTACCTCACTCAGGATGGTATTTTCTAGTTCCATCTATTTGCCTATGAATTTCATAAAATCATTGTTTTTGATAGCTGAGTAGTACTCCATTGTGTAGATGTACAACATTTTCTGTATCCATTCCTCTGTTGAAGGGCATCTGGGTTCTTTCCAGCTTCTGGCTATTATAAATAAGGCTGCTATGAAAGTAGTGGAGCACGTGTCCTTGTTATATGTTGGAGCATCTTTTGGGTATATGCCCAGAAGTGATATAACTGGGTCCTCAGGTAGAACTATGTCCAACTTTCTGAGGAACCTCCAGACTGATTTCCAGAGTGGTTGAACCAGCTTGCAATCCCATCAACAATGGAGGAGTGTTCCTCTTTCTCCACATCTTTGCCAGAATCTGTTGTCACCTGAGTTTTTGATCTTAGCCATTCTGACTGGTGTCAGGTGGAATCTCAGGGTTGTTTTGATTTGCATTTCCCTGATGACTAAAGATGTTGAACATTTCTTTAAATACTTCTCAGTTATTCCATATTCCTCAGCTGAGAATTCTTTGTTTAGCTCTGTACCCCAATTTCAATAGGATTATCTGATTCTCTGGAGTCTAACTTTTTGAGTTCTTTGTATATACTGATATTAGCCCTCTATAGGATGTAGGATTGATTGATAAAGATCTTTTTCCAATCTGTTGGTTGCAGTTTTGTCCTAATGACAGTGTCCCTTTCCGTACAGAAGCTTTGCAATTTTGTGAAATCCCATTTGTTGATTCTTGATCTTAGAACATAAGCCATTGGTGTTCTGTTCAGGAAATTTCCCTCAGTGCCCATGTGTTCTAGGTTCTTCCCCCACTTTTTCTTCTATTAGTTTCACTGTATCTGATTTTATGTGGAGGTCCTTGATCCACTTGGACTTGAGCTTTGTACAAGACAATAAAAGGTGATCAATTTGCATTCTTCTACATGAACCCATGTGTGGGTTCATTTCTAGGTCTTCAATTCTATTCCATTGGTCTACCTGCCTGTCTCTGTACCAAGACCATATAGTTTTTATCACTTTTGCTCTGTGATACAGCTTGAGGTCAAGGATGGTGATTCCCCTAGAAGTCTTTTTATTGGTGAGGATAGTTTTTACCATCCTGGGTTTTTTGTTATTCCAAATGAATTTGCAAATTGCTCTTTCTAACTCTATGAAGAAGTGAGTTGGAATTGTGATGGAAATTGCATTGAATCTGTAGACTGCTTTTGGCAAAATGGCCATTTTTACTATATTAATCCTGCCAACCCATGATCCTGGGAGATCTTTCTATCTTTTGAGATCACCTTCAATTTCTTTCTTCAGAGACTTGAAGTTTTTGTCATACAGATCTTTCATTTGCTTGGTTAGAGTCACACCAAGATATGTTAAATTATTTGTGACTATTGTGAAGGATATCATTTCCCTAATTTCTTTCCCAGCCTCTTTATCCTTTGAGTAGAGGAAGGCTACTGATTTGCTCGAGTTAATTTTATATCCAGCCACTTTTCTGAAGTTGTTTATCAGGTGTAGGAGTTGAACTCCTATCTACCTGAAGATCCACCCCAGACACAGTCACCAAACCCAGACAATATTGCTGATTCCAAGAAGTACATGCTGACAGGAGCCTGATATAGCTGTGTCCTGAGAGGCTCTACCAGAGCAAGACAAATACAGAGGTGGATACTCTCAGCCAACCATTGAACTGAGAACAGGGTCCCCAATGGAGGAGTGAAAGAAAGAATTGAAGGAGCTGAAGGGTCTTGCAACCCCATAAGAACAACAATACCAATGAACCAGAGTTCCCATGGACTGAACCACCATTCAAAAGAGTACATATGGACAGACCCATGGCTCCAGCTGCATATGTAGCAGAGGATGACCTTGTTGGGCATCAATGAGAAGAGAAGCCCTTGGTCCTGTCAAGGCTCAATACCCCAGTATAGGGGAATGTCAGGATGCAGAGGTGGGAAGGGGTGGGTGGGGAAACACCCTCACAGAAGCAGGGGGAGGAGGAGGGGATACGGGATTTATGGAAGGAAAATCAGGAAAGGGGATAACAGTTGAAATGTAAATAAATTTTTCAATAAAAATTATTCATAACTACCTATGGCCATTTAAGGCCACATGGAGAAAAACAGGCACTTGCCACTGAAAACTTCCCTAGCAGTTCCCTCCCTGGAATTTGCATGGTAGAAGAAGATAATCAACTCCTACAAAATCTTCTATGCAGCAAAAGAAACAGCTAGCCAAGTAAAAATACAACTTCCTGAGATCAATATTACAGAGATGCTTACACATCAATGCTTATTTTATTTCTTAAAACAAGACTTCATGTATGCCACAAACACTCTCACTAGTGTCAGGGTCAAAGATGACCCTGAACTCCTGATTCTCCTGTCTCAACATCCCAAGTCTCCTCTCTCTCCCTACCAAGTTCTGGTATCATAGGCATGTGTGAGTAAACCTGGTTTGGGGGATGCTGAGATTATGGTCCAGGTTTCCTGAATATAAGACAAGCATTTTTCCTATGAGCTATATCTTATCCCACTCCAGTATTTAGTGGAGCATCATTCACAATTGCTAAGTAATGGAACTGACCTAAGGTGCCCAAAAAAAGAATAATGGGAAAAGAAAATGTGATCTACATATACACTGGATTTTTTTGTCAGCCATAAAAAAACAAAGCTATGGCATTTTCAGGAAAATAGATGTAGCTGGAGATGATTGCATTCAGTGAGCTAAAGCAGTTTCAGAAAGACAAACATGGTATGATTTCTCTCATTTGTGGTTCCTACATTTTGTATCGATGCACAGAATTGTGTATATGGAATTTGAGTGTAGAAGCAGTGCTATCTAGAGGAATAAATGAGCTAACCTCGGGGTACGAGAAGAGGTAAACAAAGGGAAGGTGGGAGCATGAAAAGAGTGAGGTCATCATAGAACACATACTTGGATTAAAATGCCCTATGTAACACAGCACAGTGTACAATCAATGTACAGAATGAGACTTGGGAAGAAAGGAATGAAGAGAAGAGAAATCAAGCTTCTAAGTGGAGCCAGTAGGAAATGGTAAGTGCTACCTCGTGTGTTCACTTTAAAACTTCTGTCACCATCATTGTGTGTCCTCTAAGTTTTCAACACACTTAACCTTGCACTGAGCATGGGGTAGGGGTAGGGGATCCACAAAGCAAAACACAAACATCTTGGCTACAAACATGAAGAGATAGATAGGTAGATAGACAGACAGGCGGGCAGGCAGGCAAACAGACAGACCGACTGACAGACAGACCGACATATATTTGCAAGGGATGTGGCTCTGTGGCAGAGATCACTCATGCTTGAAACTGTCTTGTTCAACAGAGCAAAGAAAAGACAGAATTAAAAATCTCTATCAGTAAGTGGCTATTAGCCCAAATGCTTGAATTACCCTAGATGCCTAGAACAAATGAAACTCAAGACGGATGATCAAAATGTGAATGCTTCACTCCTTCTTTAAAAGGGCAACAAGAATACCCTTGGCAGGGAATAGAGAGGCAAAGATTAAAACAGAGACAGAAGGAACACCCATTCAGAGCCTGCCCCACATGTGGCCCATACATATACAGCCACCCAATTAGACAAGATGGATGAAGCAAAGAAGTGCAGGCCGACAGGAGCCGGATGTAGATCTCTCCTGAGAGACACAGCCAGAATTCAGCAAATACAGAGGCGAATGCCAGCAGCAAACCACTGAACTGAGAACAGGACCCCCGTTGAAGGAATCAGAGAAAGAACTGGAAGAGCTTGAAGGGGCTCGAGACCCCATATGAACAACAATGCCAAGCAACCAGAGTTTCCAGGGACTAAGCCACTACCTAAAGACTATACATGGACTGACCCTGGACTCTGACCTCATAGGTAGCATTGAATATCCTAGTAAGAGCACCAGTGTAAGGGGAAGCCCTGGGTCCTGCTAAGACTGAACCCCCAGTGAACGAGATTGTTGGGGTGAGGGCGGCAATGGGGGGAGGATGGGGAGGGGAAAACCCATAAGGAAGGGCAGGGGAAGGGGTTAGGGGGATGTTGGCCCGGAAACCGGGAAAGGGAATAACACTCGAAATGTAAATAAGAAATACTCAAGTTAATAAAAAAAAAATCTCTATCAGTGGTCCCCTAGACTTAGGTGAAGGCAGGGATATACAGGTGGAACTCAGGGCATTTTTAGAGAAAAGAAACTTTGTACGATACTACGATAATACCTAGATACTTTTTTCATTTGTTAAAGTTCATAGAATGCACAATAGAAGGGGTCCTAAGGTAAACCATGGTCTTTGGAGGATAGTGGTGCGCTTGTGTCTGTAGAGTGATCATAGTGAGAGATTCTGCTTTCTCTGCCACGTACCTCCAATCGCACTGACAGTTCATTCAC
Organism: Rattus rattus; assembly: GCF_011064425.1. Lineage (NCBI taxonomy): Eukaryota > Metazoa > Chordata > Mammalia > Rodentia > Muridae > Rattus > Rattus rattus. The sequence continues at coordinate 34,380,130 of NC_046155.1, forward strand.
TCACTATGTCTATGGTAAGAGGGCCAAAACCCAGCAGAAGGCATCCCGTGAATTCCTGCGCTTGTTTGTACTCCTGGTTGTCTTGGGAACATCCATAATAATATCCATAATAATAAAGTTCAGATGAGAGCAAGAATCAAAGTGCTGGAGAGAAGCACACAGTAGGATGCTACATATCTCGGCGGCCTCACCTGCCTGCAGACTTCAGAACAGACTGGGAGCCTGTAACAATCACCTTGCTGAGGTGGACAGAGGTCAAGATTAGAAGCGTTTCTTGTTACTTCAAAAACCTACCAAAAAAATACTTAAGGGCATGGCTGTCAGTGAAATGAAGTTAGTGAATATAATCATGGGAAGTAAGAAGGGAATTCCATACTCTCTTCACTTCAGATAATCTCAATTGTGTTTAAATAAAACAATTCTCTACAAGACCGACACCCATGGGGAGCATTGTACAAAGAACCCTCTTCTTCTCCTATGTCCCTTCCTCTCCGCCTAAATCCTCCTTCCCAACAAGTTCCCTCTGGCTTCCACATCTCGTGTGTGTGACTCACTGAGAATGACTAGAGTTGCACAAGCACGGGCTGTTTACTTGAGAACAGGAACTTACTAGTAGTTACTCCGCTGAAGAAAATGACTCCCTCTCCTCTAACAATCATTATCCACCATAGTCCCTCAAGGAGGAGTAGGAATGTATAAGCCCCTCCCCTTTCCATGATGAAATGTTGGTATTCCCAATCTGCACAGGTCTTATGCAGGAAACCACAGCTGCAGTGAGTTTATGAGCCCAACCTCCATGTCATGTCCAGAAGAATGTTTTTGCCACACACTTTCCCAACCCCTTCTTCCTGCCTCTTTTCCATGATACCCCCCAAGCCTTAGATGGTGAAGGAGATAGCCCACTTAGGGGCAAACATGCCATTATTCCCTATTCGTGGCCCTTCAGTTATGAGTCTTTGCCTTGATTGTTGGTTGGTACATTAAGGAACTGCTCTGGAGAAGACTGACAGTAGCCCTAGCCTATGTATATACACATAAGTATTTAGAAGGTAGTTCAGCACCATAACCACTTAGCAAAATGACAGCAGTAGCCCTCCCACTTCACTCCTACCCGGACCAAGTTTATAGTCATGAATTCTCTCCAGTGAACTGGACATCTAATCCAAAATGAAAGAAGTCAGTTGCCTCCATAAGATTTAGAGCACTGTTGCAACAGTGGACACATTTTTGCCTGGCATATTGGCGGTATAGGAAGCAGTGTTCACAGCTTGAATAAGACTGTCGATAATTGTTCTCTTCCAGCAACCTGCTTAACACCTTCCAGCACTGTGAGAACTACCCAGTTGGAGAAACTTGTAGCTTTATTCTGGATGGATCTCTTCATGTCCTATAACTTAAGGGTATGATGTCTTCACCAATAGGATCTTATCACCAAGTTCTTGTTGGCAACCAAGAAGAACTTGGTTGGGGGCCTCTGAAGCCTCCCTGATTCATAGGGAGCTATGCTACATTTGACACTGTGGTTTCTTTTTATAGCCTATGGCTTCTGGGAGAAGCATTACTCTCTGAGGTAGGGTGTCTCCCTTCAGACAGGGTTTTGTTTTGCTTTGTTTTATTCTTTAATACTTTTTTTACAGTCCAGACTTCATCCCCTTCCTGGTCTGCCCCCTGATTGCTCCCCAAACCTGTACCCCCATCTCCAAGAGGATGACCCTCACCCACCAGGTCTCAAGTCTCTCAAGGGTTAGGAGCATCTTCTCTCACTGAGGCCAGACCAGGAAGTTTTCTGCTGTATGTGTGTCAGGGCCCTCATCTCAGCTGTCATATGCTGCCTGGTTAGTGCCTCAGTGTCTGGGAGATATCTGGGATCCATGTCAGTTCAGCTGGTCTTCCCATGGGGTCACTATACTCCTCAACTTCTTCCAGCTTTTCCCCAATCCAACCACAGGGGTCACCGACTTCTGTCCATTGGTTGGGTGCTAGTATCTGCATCTGACTCTTTCAACTGCTTGATGGGCCTCTCAGAAGGCAGCCATGCTAGGCTCCTGTCTGCAAGCACACCATAGCATCAATAACAATGTCAGGGCCCCAAGGACTCTCCTTGACCTAGATCCCAATTTGGGCCTGTCACTGGACCTCCTTTCTCTCATTCTATTCTCCATTTTTACCCCTGTAGTTCCTTCAGACAGGAACAATTCTAGGTCAGTCAAATTGACTGTGAAATGGCAACCCAATCCCTCCACTTGATGTCCTGTCTCTCCACTGGAGGTGGACTTTACAAGTTTTCTCTCTACACTATAGAGCACGTCATCCAAGGTCCCTCACTTTGAGTCCTGAGAGTCTCTCACCTCCCAGGTCTCCAGGACATTCTAGAGGGTCCCCCATCTCCTAGCTCCTGAGGTTGCCTGTTTCCATTCTTTCTGCTGGCCCTCGGGGCTTCAGTCCTACACACACACACACACACACACACACACACACACACACACTATTTTAATAAACATACAATAATGGGTTTCCATATGATTTCTCCACAGTTTTTTAAGGTTGGTTATCCGTCCTTCACACCCTCCTCTATCCTCCTCTTCCATGCCTCTCCACAAAATGTTTGCACCCCCAGCGATCTCCCTTTCCACATTCATGTCATCTGCCTCACAAGAAATTCTTTCAAACAACCCTCTCCAGTGATGGTCTGAGGAAGATGCTCAAAATGTCATTTTGTTTCAGGTCGCAAAGTTTATAATATATCTACACATCATATAATTTATGATATGACTTAATTATGCTGAGCACACTTCATTAATGTGCAAATACCAACACGAGTGTGAGTTTTTAAATCCCCAGGGAGCAGGGCTTTCCACATTACAGTGCCTTTCCATACGGTATTTTATTTGATTCTCATAAAACCCCAGAAAGAAGGTGTTGCCTATTTTCAGCCCTTTGTAGAGGATTAAGAAAGCCCTTGGTCCTGCTAAGACTTAACCCCCATTGAACGTGATTGTTTCGGGGAGTGCGGTAATGGGGGGAGGATGGGGAGGGGAACCTCCATAAAGAAGGGGAGAGGGTGGGGTTAGGGGGATGTTGGCCGGGAAACCGGGAAAGGGACTAACAATCGAAATGTAAATAAGAAATACTCCAGTTAATAAAGAAAAAATAAAAGAAGAAAGAAAGCCTAGTATGGGGCTGGAGAGGTGGCTCAGTGGTCGCTCATTTGCTGCTCTTGCATGAGACCTGAGTTCAGTTCCCAGTACAGGTATAGTTCGTAACTGTCTGCAACCCCGGTTATAATGCCCTCTTCTGGCCCCTGTGAGCACCAGACAGGCACAGAATGAAAGTGCACACAGGCAAACGTCCACATACATAAAATACATAATTTTTAAGAAAAACAAAAGAAAGAGAGCCTCTTGAGGTTACGTTGCCTATATTCCTTCAGTTGATGGGCAGAGCCAGGTTCTCCAGGTCAAATCTTGTATAGATTTCACTATGGCGTGGGGGAGCATTACAAAATACCCAATATACTGTTTATTCCAGCCCAGTCTTGTTGGAAGTTATTTGTTGGCAGATTTCAAAAAAAAAAAAAACACAATACAGTGATTCTTTTAATGTGAATGAGAGAAACATTTTAAGTATATCCCTCAGAAGTATTTACTTTTATATAAGACACTACTGCCTTTAGCCCACAAATATAATAATTATATCCACACGTGTGCTGTGCCCTAGAGTGTCAGTGTAGCCATAGTGACTAATCTTTGAGGTAGGCCTCAGTTAGCCTTGCAATGAAAGCAGTTCTTGAATCAATAAAACTTTACTTTTGTTTGTTGTGGTGTCACTGAGAAAACAGAAAATGCTAGGAAAATGATGCCATCTAGTGGTGGAACTGGGCAGAGGCAACGTCCCTGCTACATAAAATGCAATTATTCAGTCTTTTAAGCGAGTGAAATACTAGATTCTAGTGAGATAAAAGCTGCTGCTTGCCTGTATCGCCATAAAGCCCCCTCCTTCATACCTTCCTTCCCGTGAGGAACTATATCCCTTAAATCATGAGTCAACATAAATGTCTCCTCCCTTGAAAAGTGAGAAAAAAAGTGAAAACGGCGAGGGACAAAATACCAAGCAGTGCTTTAAATGTGCAAGAACCTTTAAAACACTGTACCAATTGGAAAAGCTAGATACAAAAGTTTTACAAGACATGACTTCACTTACGAGCAAGGTCTGGACCAGGTAAATGCATGAAGATGCAGGTTTGACAGGGGCTGAGAGTGGAGACCCTTGCGAGCTATATTCATATATATGAACTCTTTTGTCTGATGAAAATGCCCTAGAACTAGATCCTTTACTATGTTCTAGCTACTGTTTAGTGTTGCATTCTAGGTGTTAGAAAAACGTGAAGGTGTAAAAGCCAGTTTCTGGGCTTAAATTCTCTGCCGAACTGGAGCAGGGAATGGGCACTTCTCAGTGGGGATCCAGGCGAGCGTGGCACAGAAAAACATCTAGAGAATGAACCAAAAAGGAACCAACACTCAGCAGAACCTCAATTCGTTTCAGAAGCCCCCATATGTCCCTTGGTTCAATCCTTTCTGCTGGTTGGTGCAACTGGAGAAGTATTGCAGAAGGCTCTCACCTCCCTGCCATCATGTCTAAGTCAGGGTCTTAGGAAGTTCAAGTCCCAAAGTGTTGGAAAGCTGCCACCGCTCTTCTTCGGAATGCCGAGCTTCAAAGGGATTGACGAGAGTCTCGGGAGCCATTTTAAGCAACTGCGGTCATCAGAGATTGCAAGCACCAAGCCATGCAGAGGCTTTGGGTTTGTCACGTATGCCATTGTGGAGGAAGAGGATCAGCTATGAATGTACGGCCATTCACGGTGCGTGGAAGAGTTGAGGAACCGAAGAGAGCTGTATCAAGATTAGATTCTCAAAGGCCAGGTGTCGCCCTACGTCTGAAAAGATCTTAGTCGGTGGCATCAGACACTGAAGAACATCACCTCCGGCAATATTTTGAACAGTATGGAGAAACAGGGATTGAAATCATGACTGACAAAGCGGGCGAAAGAAAGACTTTTGTCCCCTCTGATGGTCGTTACTCTGTGGCTAAGATTGTCATTCAGAAACGCCATCCTGTGAATGGCCACAACTATGAAGCAAAACAAGCCTCTTGGAAGCAAGAGAGGTCTAGTGTTTCATCTGGCCAAAGAGATCCAGGGCTTTCCGGAAACGCTAGTGGTGGTCCGGGAGGTGGTTTGTGTGGTAATAGTCATTAGTGATTGAGGAAACCTCACCTCAGTCATGTGGTTGTGCATGTGGCAGTAGTGAGGATGGCTAAGATGGATTTGGTAGTGATGGTGGTTATAGAGAAGGTAACCATGGTTACTTAGGGAAAGCCAAGGCTATGGAAGTGGTGAGCAGGGTTATGGAGAGCAGGATAGCGGCTATGACAAGAATGGCAGCCATGACAGCAATGGAGGAAGTGGTGGGTTTTGGCGGTGGTAGTGAAGGCAATCTTGGAGGTGGTGGAAGTCCCAGTGATTTGGGCAATAACAACACTCAGTCTTCAAATTTTGGATCAATGAACAGGGTGGAAGTGGGGTTTAGGGGCAGAACTCCATGGTGGAGAAGGACATTGCTTTGTTAAACCACAGAACCAAGGTAGACATAGTAGTTCCAGCAACATCCGTAGCTATGGCAACAGCATGAGTTCTAATCACTGCAGGGAAACAAAGCTCAGAGAGAGACAAGGAAGCCGCAAGTTACAAATGATTTGTGAACGCAGCCATGCACAGGTGACAGGGTCTAGCCACTACAAAGAAGAAGACGTGTTTTCGTCAACATTCATGTATATGAGCAAAAAAAGAACCTGCAGGACTGTATTTGTGACTAATTATACAGCCGGTTATTTTTGCTCCTGTTCTGTGCCAAGGTATAAAGCTTTCTGACAAAGGGTTTTAATGTAGACCTTTTTCCCCCTGATGTTAAACATATAGTCTTATCCTGATACTGAACACATGTGTCTTTTTTCAAAAGGTAAAAGCCCCACAGAAGTAGTGGCGTGCACCCATGTTGGTCTTCCAGAAGAGAGAGCCAGGCACCAATAGTCTGGTCCTACCTTGAGGACACAGGAGGAAATTTCTTGGTGCTTGCTCCAACTGAGAGTGAGAAATAACTTGTGGAGTCCTTCCACATAGTCACTCAAAGAGCGTGAGCTGAAAAGAGCAAGGAAATGGTTGCACTGGGGAAACCGGGCAGTAATTATGTTAACCAGGATATCAGAGTCGATACTGCCACAGTGAGTCAGGTTGGTAGTTTATACCCTTGAGGCAGCATGGGAAGAATGGTGTTCTGTCTCGGGATTTCCCTCCCCTAAATCCATAACCCCAACCTAGTCAGGAAGCAGCAGTCAATCCCAGTTGAGGGACAGGCTACAAAACACTTACCAAGTACTTCTCAGGATTTCCTCAATCTTCGAAACAGGGAAACTCTGGGAACCTCTCAGAGCCCAGCGTCATCTAAGAAACGATGATTAACCACAACATGGCAGGAAACCTGAAATGCAAAAAGGTAATGCAAAAAGGTATGAATCTAAACAAAGCATGGCTCTTATGGAGAAGGTATCGATGAGGGTTTGTTAATTGTGACAAACATGCTAGCCTAACGGAAGAGAGATACTCATCCCTGGGTCTGTCTGCTGCCACCGGAGCTGCTCCTGTAGCCTCAGTCAAAACTAAAGTCAAGGACTAGTCAGAGGATCCAGATGAGGATGTGGGATTCACTTATTAGTCTCTCACAACCAACCTGTCAGCCAGCTTTATTTGGGAAACAGGAAAACAAAGATCACTCTTTCGAAACGTAGATGGACGCTGGAGAGATGGCTAGGTGACTAAGAACACGAGATCTGCCTGGGGACCCAATGCCCACTTCCAGACCCCTAAAGCACCTGCATTCACATGTACAAACCCACACACAGGCACATAATTTTTAAAATAATAAAAGTAAATCTTAAAAACAAATGAAATAAAAATATTTGTCTATGCGAAACCGATTTTACCTCTTACCATTTTTTTTCAGTATTAGAAATCGAACCCGGGACTTAAACATGTTAAGCCAAACACTAACACTTAGCTGGGTCACCATGCCTCATTTTATCTTTTGTCTTGAGACAGGGTCTTGAAGTAGAAATCTCTCATTTCTTTGGAGACTCGGTTGTGTCATATGTTTTTCTGGAATCTGTCTTATGAGACGATGTTTTGCTGAAGCAGACACCCAGGAGGATGTTTCCCTGAAAACAGACGTGAGGTGTTTGTCTGCAAGCTGCCTGGAGAAAAGGCATGTGATGTTTGCTATAGTGGATGCTTGAGAGAACACATGATGTTTGTAAAGGATATATATATATATATATATATATATATATATATATATATATATATCTCCTAACAGACAGTGCACAGCACTGTGGCATTGGTTCGCCTTGCCTTCTTCTCTGATCAGCATTTGTTGTGACTTCATAGAGAGAAATGCACCAGAGAACTTCTTGTGCTATTCCAATGGCTTCATGCCACTTCTGAAGACTCAGGCTGACTGGCAGAGCCTTGATGTTTCTTCTGGATTGAACTGCTGCTGCTGATATGTGATAACAAAGATTGGAGTAGCCCCAAAGAACTATTTCCAAACAGTTTCACATTCCCTTTTGCCCTTTTAACCTTTCCTTTCCACTACCTCTGGTCGATGGTGGGCTAGAAGGGAGGTTAAAGTGTTCAACAACCCTTATTAAATTGGATTTTGAAAAACCTAAGCCTACAGGGTCTTATCACAATAACCAAGCTGGCCTTGATCTCACTGTGGAGCCTAGGCCTGTTTTGAACTTGCAATCTTCCTGCCTCAACTTCAAGAACAATAGGATTCCAGGACAGAAACACAGGGCAGCTTAATTCTGATCATTTGCAGCCACCTTCCCATTTGTCTTCTAAAGCTTTTTCTTCCTCTCACGGGCTTCTCTTTGATGTCTTGATTACAATTCCACATTTGACTTATATTTCTAATGAATGTGGGTATTCGCAATCAATCTATGGTGTTAAAATTTTGTATTTCCATAAATACCTGTAAACTCAAGTACATAGGGGAGTAAAAGAAAAAGTACATTGAATCATAAAATTAACTCCAGGGTTTACCCAGGAAGGAAAGAGAGAAGGGAAAAGAGAGGCTAGAATAAGCAGGAATAATCCTCATCTGGCATGTTACTGTTATTACAAGACGATTGTGTTACTTTCATAACTAAAATTGAGTGAAAATGAAGAAATGATATTTTGATCACATCAAATTTCTGCTCAGAAAAATAAAACATGATTGGCATTCTCCACCTCCCACACTACCTGGCAGCCAGTGGCTCTCACCTTTATCAATGCCAAAATCTTAAGCATGCTTGTCCTTAGTGTTCCTTCCGCCCATTAATCCAATGACTTTCATGCTGGACCACATATTAGAATCACTTAGTGAGACTGTTAAGTGCTTTAACATTTGACCCCATTCACGGTAAATGCATTGGAACTTCTTGGAGATGGGCCAAAAAGAAAGCAAAAACAAAAACACCAAAACACTGTGTTTTCTTTGCTCATTAACAACTATACCCCAAAAGTCTAGGTAGACTTGACACATGACAGAAGGCATCTGAATAGCCTTGGCTTCCTTACGAAAGTATCTGGGCTGTGAGAAAGCTATTGAGTGTCAAACAGAAAATGATGATTGGACTGAGGCAAGGATTCCATCGGAGTTGCGTTGAATTGAGATGTTGGCCAAGGGGGTCCCATGGAAATCCCCAAAGAACCCAAGCTGATACCAAGACAAAGGTTTGCTTTCTGTAAACTGATGTGGGGGGTGGGAAAGGGAGTGTTGCCAAGAACAACATCAACTCAACTCATTAAACGTGGAGAACTTGATCTGATGTCTACATGAAGCCTTCACCCCTGCGTTCCAATCTCTTTGGTGCAGGAAAGTACTCTACAAACTACTCCTCCCCTCCCCCCCCAAAAAAGTGGACACCAAATCAGACACAGAGCCTTAAATCTGTCCCGCCTGCAAAATATGCTAAGGCAATGATGGTACCGAACTTGTGGGAGTAACCAACCCATGCCTTATTTGATGTAAGGCCCACTCCACGAGAGGGCCTGACACTGCCTGGGTAACAAGGAACCAGAGATTAGATAGCCCAGAGACCCAGGATAAAATGAAAAACCTCAGGAAATCCAGAGGAAGAGAAGGCAGAAAGATTATGAGAGCCAGAGGGGGTGGAACACCGGGAGAAGGCAGCCTCTGAATCAACTAAGCAAGTACATTTGGTCTCACACAGACGGAAGAAGGAAGCGCAGGGCCTATGTGGTTCTGCACCAGGTCCCCTGTGCACTCTCGACTGTGAGGACGAGTGGGTCTCTGACTCTTGTGCCGGCTCTTGAAATTTCCTTCTCCTGTTAGGTTGCTGTGTCCAGCTCTGATATGGAAGTTTTTGCTTCATCTTATTATATTTTATTTCAGCATGTTTGGCTGTTATCTCTGAGAAGCCTGTTCTTTTCTAATGAGAGACAGAAAGAGAGTGGATCTGGAAGGGAGGACAGGTAAGGAGGACAGGGGGGCGTTGAGGAAGGGGAAGACTGCAATGGGGTTACACTGTATGAGAAAATAATCTATTTTCAACTTAAAAAGTGAAAGGAAAATTATGATTGGAAGTTTCCGTGTTTATATGTTTTTAACTTTATTAGTTTGTATGTCTGGTGGGGGTGTCCACAACCCACATGTGGGGAGGTTAGAGGGCAAATCTGGGGAGTTAGTTTTGGATTTCCATCTTCTGTGAGATAGGATTTCTCTTGTGTCTGCCTCTGGGCTGTGTGCAGAGCTTCAAGTGATGATTCACCTGTCCTCATATCTCATCTCTCTGTAGGAGCACTGGGATTGTGGGTGCACTGAAATCAGGCTTTCCCCCCTAATTGTGAGTTCCATGGATCTGAACTCAGATTTTCAGTTTTTTGGCACCGTTATTCACTGAGTTGTATTCCTGGGCCAGAAAAAAATATGATTATTTTTATGATACAGATCTGTGAGCAGAAATGGCACCACATCCTTATAATCCCAGCACTCAGGAGGTGAAGGAAGGAGGCCCTCTAGTTCCAGAATAGCCTGGGCTGCATAGTAAGACACTGTCTCAAAAGCAAAATAAAACAAAGCAAAATAATTACCAAAAAAATAAAAAAGAAAGAGAAAAGGAAGGAAAGAAGGAAGGACAGAAGAGGAGGAAAGAAGGGAAGGAAGGAAGAAATCGAATGTCTAGATGAAATAATTGTTAAGTCCTTTGTATTGCAGGGGATACTTAGTGGGTTCTCATTGTCATGTATGGCAATTTATACAAATACAAATACATCATACATAATCAATACATCATACATAATCAATTAGCCAAGAAACTTCATAGAGATGAAACATGCATTTCTTTTAAGGTTTACTGAGCTCTGCCAGGAAAGCTGGCATATGTCTGTAACCCTGGCACTCCAGAAGCTGAGGCAGGAGGATCATGTATTTGAGGCCAGTCTGGCATTCTACAGCAATGAGATATACATCAGCATGGACTAAAGTGAAGACCTGTTTTAAAACAAAACAAAGCCAGAAGAGATTTCCTGAGTACCTACCATGTAGTTGGATCTGCTAAGTCCCAGAGTTATTAAGTTTTGGCCTAGAAACAGGGTGTTGGAGCTATATAAACACAGGGATGGGTATATAACCATATTTACATAGCATTCATGGAACTTGGGGTTCAATTCCCAATACCACATAAACAAGGTTGTGGTTGGCACATGCCTGTAATCCCAGAATCCTTGCAGGTGGAGGACCAGAAGGCCAAGGTCGTACTTGGTACATACAAATTTGAGATCAGCCTGGGATGCATAAGTCTCTGTCTCAAATAATAAAAATAAATAAATATATAAATAAAATGTAAATGTTTATATATAAGCATGTATATACATATTATTTATATTTGTATTTACATACATATGCATATAAATTTATATTTCATATGTATAAATACATAGAAAATAATGTCTTTATTATGTATATTTATATATACACATATGTATATGTATATATGTATGTATATGTAATGTATATGCGTATATATGATATGTGTATACGTGTATATATGTATACATTTAATTTTTTTAATTACATGCATATGTGTGTCTATGTGATGATATGTGTACGTGAGTGGCCAGAAGAGGCTACCAGATCGCTTAGAGCTGAGTTCCAATTGATTTTGAGCCACCCAACATGAGTGTGTGGAACCAAACTCAGGTCCTCTGGAAGAGCAGTGCACACTCAACCTCTGAGACATTTTTGACAACCCATAAACTTGCATTAATTATAGTATCTTCTGCAATTCTGAATTGTTAAGTATTCTATGTATTTAAACAAAGACTCCATCCAGGTATATAAAAATCTCTCAATGATTTTGATGTCTGAAGTAATAACATCACTTGAAGAAAGAGTTGTTATTCTTTAAATTTACAGTGCTGTTATAAAGACTTTCCCCAAATAGGACTCATTGACCAGAGGTGGTTCTTAGAAAATATGGGAATGCTTTTTTGTTACAGTCTTTACAATTCTCAATACTTTTCACTCTCTTGAAGAAAGTATGGGAAGCAGAACAGAAAAGAGAGAACACTTCTTCCACAAGTTAAGGTTAGTTAGTATTGAGATAAACAGAAGGCAAGACCTGAAGACAATTCTGCTAGTAAGACGACACATGTTTGTGTTTAAGAGATATAAAGTAGTCAAAACAGACAGCCTGATAAAGAGAGAGTTGTTATAATAACAGAAGGAAAGTGTTCTGTTTTCGGTGAGGAAACAACCCGCACCAGGCTTACCCATACAGCGTCAAAAACCCAGAAGCTGAAGCAGGAACATTATCAGTTTGAAGCCAACCCCCCACAAAAAAAAAAAGAAAAGTTTTCTACCCTTAAAACAAAATAAAACTTTATACTTGGGTTACAGATTGGATTTGGAAATAATATGGCTTAAAATATGCTATTAACCAAATTTCATTTTGTCACCTGGTTCAAATATTTCTTGAATATGTACTTAATGGCACTCATATTTTAACCCAGATCACAGGCTCTACTGATGTTATACAAATACCAAAAGTAGTCTTTAAATAGTTATAAAACGATGCTGCTTAGAAGCTTGAGGGACTTCAAGGTAATTTGCCTTATTTGACCCTTTTCTTGGAAGCATGCAGTTTTAGAATGCTGACTCAGAAGTAAGGGCTCCAAACAAGCACATGGCTGGCCCTGAAAGAGAGTAAACTGCCAAGTAGCCTTGGGCTGAAGGTCTGAGGTCAGAATCCACACCTCTCGGGCTCTTCTAGTTCATTGGTTCCTTGTATCATTTACTCTCTTATTCTCTGAAGATTGTGTTGGAACATATTGCTACATTGATAATTCACTTTCCTTCTCGGAAAAGATTAGGAATAAGAGAGACAAATATGTGGAGGGTAACGTATGTGGCCATTTCATCCCTACCATTGCCTATTAAAGACACACATCTTCTACTGTCCCTAAGATCCAATAGTAAGTCTCATATCCAGCTTTGTAGCAGGAAATCTTCTGCATTCTCCATTTCCTATCTGACCCCATCCCCAATGAATCACAAAGATCTTTTCTCCCAACCTTCCACCCCCCAATTCTTCCTATATCCCAGCCTCCAATACCATCAATCATTCCCTATGAACACACCAGCTGAGTACAAGAAACACACAGCTCCCACACTCTCCAAGAATCCAGAAAGGAAACAGAAACCAAGGAACAAAACAACTGCCAACAAAAAAGATCCAGAAGTAAATATATCCAAGAAGAATAGATGCATTTCTGGAATGAAGCCTATTTAATCATGATGGATGATCTTTTTGATGTATTCCTGAATTCAGTGTGCAAGTATTTTACTGACTATTTTTCCATCTATGTTCATAAGGGAAATTGGTCTGTACTTCTCTTTCTTTTTTGTGTCTTTATGTGGTGTGAGTATTGGCAATTATGAAGTCATAAAATGAATTGGAGAATGTTCCTTCTGTTTCTCTTTCATAGAATAATTTGAGGAGCATTTGTGTCAACTCCTCTTTGAAATGAACAAGCTAAGGGCTGAATCAATAAAATAGAAACAGAACAATAAAAGGAATCAATGAAACAGAGAGTTGGTTCTTTAAGAAAAATCATCAAGATAAACAAACCCTTATCTAAACTAACTATGAGGCAGAGAGAAAATATCCAAATTGACAACTCAGAAAGGAAAAGAGGAACATAGCAACAGACACCAAGGAAATCCAGAGAATCATGAGGGTGTACTTTAGAAACCTATACTCCATCAAATTGGAAAATCTAAAAGAAATGGATAGTTTTCTTTATAGGTCCCACTTACTGAAAGTAAATCAACATCAGATAAGTTAAATAGACCTATAACCCCTAGAAGCAATACTTAAAAGTCTTCTCCAAAAGAACCCAGGGCCAAATGGTTCTAGAGCAGAATTCTACCAAATTTTCAAAGAGGAATTTACACAAATGCTCCTCAAACTATTCCATGAAAGAGAAACAGAAGGAACATTCTCCAATTCATTTTATGATGACATAGTTACTCTAATACCCATACCACATAAAGACACAAAGGGTGGGAGGGAGAGAGAGAGAGAGAGAGAGAGAGAGAGAGAGAGAGAGAGAGAGAGAGAGAGAAGTACAGACCAATTTCCTTTATGAACATAGATGGAAAAATAGTCAGTAAAATACTTGCAAACTGAATCCAGGAATACATCAAAAAGACCATCCATTATGATCTAATAGGCTTCATTCCAGAAATGCAGGGATTGGCTCAATAAATGTGATACATGATATAAATAAACTAAAACAAACAAACCAACAAACCTCATTATTATCTCATTGGATGCTGAAAATACCTTTGACAAAATCCAACACCCCTTCATGATAAAAGCCCTCGAGAGATTAGTGGTAAAAAGAGACATACCTAAACATATTTAAAGGCAATATGAAACAAGGATCAACTTAAGTAGAGAAAAAGTCAAAGAAATTCCACTAAAATCGGGAATAAAACAAGGCTGTCCATTCTCTCTATATCTGGTAAATACACTACTAGAAGTCTTGGTTAAAGCAACAATATAACTGAAGGAGATCAGCAGGATACGAAACTGATGCTATAACAGTATACATAAGTGACCCTAGAAATTTCCCCAGAGAACTAGCACAGTTGACAAATGCTTTCAGCAAAGTAGCTGAGAAAGAAATCAGGGAAACAACACCTTTCTCAATAGCCTCTAGTGATATAAAATATCTTGGGTTTACTTTAACCAAGCAAATCAAAAACTTGAATGATAAAATCTTCAAGTCCTTTTTAAAAAAGTAATTGAAAAAGGTATCAGAAGATGGGAAGATCTGCCATGCTCATGGATCTGTAGAATTAACACAATAAGACTAACCATCTTGCCAAAAACAATCTACAGGTTCAATGCAAGTCCTGTCAAAATTCCAACAGGATTCTTTACAAATCTTAAAAGGAAAATTCTCAACTTTACTTGGAAAAACAAAGCAAAACAAACAAACCAAAAAACCCAGAAGGGTTAAAACAATCCTGAAAAATAAAAGAAATACCAGAGGTCTCACCATTTCTGCTTTCGAGTTGTATTCCAGAGCTACAGTCATAAAAACCCCATGGTACTGGCTAAAACAAATTTATTGATCAATGGAATAGAATCAGAGATGCAGACATAAGTCCACATACATATGGGCACCTGATTTTTGATAAAGAAGCCAGAAGTCACACTGGAAAAAAGAAAGCATCTTCAAATTGACCCATACTTATCTCCCTGCACAAAACTCAAGTCCAAGTGTACCAAAGACCTCAGTATAAAAGCAGATACACTGAACCTGATAGAAGAGAAAATGGAGAATAGCCTTGAACTCATTGCCAAAGAACATTTTCTGAAGAGAACACCATGAACACAATCAATAAGGTCAACAATTATTAAATTAAATGGGACTTCATGAAACTAAAACACTTCTGTAAGGCAAGGGACTCTGTCAATCAAGATACAGCCTATAGAACAGGCAAAGACTTTTACAAACTCCACATCCAATAGAGGACTAATATCCAAAATATTGGAACTCAGAAAATTAGACATCAAAAGCCAAATAATCTGATTAAAAGTGGGGTACAGATCTAAACAAAAAAATTCTCAATAAACAAATCTTAAATAGCTTAGAAGTACTCAAAGAAATGTTCAACATCTTAGCTATCAGGGAAGTGCAAATCAAAATTACTCTAAGAATTCATCATACACCTGTCAGAATAGCTAAGACATTAACACAAGTGACAGTTCATGCTGACAATGATGTGGAAAAGGGGGGAAACAGTGCTCCATTGCTGAATGAAGTGCAAACTTGTACAGCCACTTTGGAAGTCAATACAGCAATTCCTCAGACGGTTGGGAATTGATTTACTTCAAGATCCAGCTATACAACTCCTAGGCATATGCTCAAAGCACGTGTTATTTTACCACGAGGACACTTGCTCCACTTGTTCACTATGGTTTTATTCATAATAGGCAGAAACTGGAAACGACAGATTTTCTTCACTAGAAGAATGAATAAAGACCAGGTTTCAGGACTACTTTGTGCTCTATTGAGTTGTTGGCCAACAGGGTCCCTTGGAAATTCCTGAACAACTCAGGTTGTTGTCAAGGCAAAGCTTTGCACTCCACAAACCAACAGTGTGGCCCCATTTGCTAACAATGCCCACACAACTCATTGAACATGAAGAAGAGCTGATACCTGCATGGAGTGCTCACCCCTATATTCTAGTGTCTCCGGTGTAGGAAGGTACTCTAGAGGCTACTGAAAGAGAAACATGGACACCAGCTCTGCCACAAAACTTTTGACCTACAATCTCTCCTGCCTTCAAAATATGCTAGTACAATGATGGCAGAGAATTTGTAGGAGCACTAGTGTCTGATTTGACTTAAGGCACACTCCACAAGAGAGAACCCATACCTAGTATTAAAAAAGTCTAACAATATTCTGCTATACTCATAGTTCCTTATCCAGTCATCATCAGAAAAGCTGTAGATGGGAACACATGAAGAGATCGACAGCTAGACATTACCTGAGGAGAGAGTCTAAATGGGGGGACTCCATTAAATTCCTCCCCTCAGATCTCAAAGAACCAAGAAGAGACAGAAAGATTGTAAGAGCCAGAGAGGATAGAGGATACCAGGAGAACATGGCTATCTGAATAAACTAAGCAAAGCACATGTGAGTTCACAGAGATGGAAGCAACAAGCACAGGGCCTACGTGGATCAGCACCAGGTCCTTCTCATGCATACTGTAGTCTGTAGCTTAGTGTTTTTATGGGACTCCTGACTACGAGAACAAGTGGGTCTCTGACTCCTGTTCCTGCTCTTGGGACTCTTGTCTTCCTGTTAGATTGCTGTCAGTATTACAGTTTCTGCTTCATCTTATTATATTTCATTTTGTTGTACTTGATAGTTATTTCTTTAAAGCCTGCTCCTTTCTGATGAGAGCCAGAGAAGGAGTAGATCTGAAAAGGTAGGGAGGTGGGAGAAACTTGGAGGAGTAGAGGGAGGGGGAACTAGAATTGTGATATATTATATGCTAGAAGAATCTATTTTCAATAAAATATAAAATAAAATTTTCAATAAAATATAAAAACTTAATAAAGACCCTCAAGCCTGCCTGCCTTCCTTTCCTCCGTGATTTTCTTTCTTTTTTGATATATTTGAAGCAAGATCTTACTCTAGTCCTAGAGCCTAGAACTTTATGTAGATGAGGCTACGTTTAATTTTTTAGGTTTTTTTTTCCATGTCTTTATGGCCTCATTACATGTATGGGAGTCAGTGAGAGTGAGGGTGGGGAGCTTTAATTGTGGATAAAGGAAATGACTCTAGGGGAAAATATTTTGCAATTAACTAGTAAAAGCTAAGGACAATATGTTTGTTTGATTTTCTTTGGTTTATTGTTTGATTTATTTATGTATTATTTATTTATTTGTTTATTTATTTATTTATGTTTGTGTGTGGGTGTTTTGCCAGCATATATTTCTGTGTACCATGTGTGTGCCTTGTGCCTGAGTAGCTCAGAAGAGGTTTCCATTTTTCAGAAAATGGAGTTACAAATGGTAGACTGCCATGTGGGTACTGGAGATCAGACTGTTGAGGTCCTCTGGGAGATAGCCAGTGCCCTTAACTGTTGAACTATCTCCCTAAACCCCTGATGTATTTATTTTTAAAGTCTTACCCTAGTGTGGTTCAGGTTTTTTTTCAAGGTAACATGTTTTTAGGAGGTACCTGCAATGCTTTGATGGAATTTTGTAAAAATCATCTAGATATGTAAATGAATCTGTGACATTCAGTCACCTGGGGGAGGTTTGACATGCCAGAGCCTGGAAATTTAAGGACTTCCACCCTCTCTATTATGCATGGAGAATACTACTTAGTTTTTGAAATATGTCATGATTTTTTAAGTGAATTCTATGATTGAATTTTGGGGAGAACATAAAGACATCTAGAGGTAACCAGGAGGAGTCTGGGTTGTCAAACTTGGGAACTTAATACAGAGTCTGGCTCCTAACAGACAGGTATAAATACTTGTTGAGTTTCTCAGTCCTTTCATGGAACGCAGGTCAACAGACAAGGGGTCTATCTTAACTCCTGTCAGAGACCTTTAGAAACATGATCTGCAGCTGTTAGAAAGCTGAGGGTTTGTTGCAGATTTTTGTTTCTATTGTTAGAGAGAATATGGAGACCCCTAAGTGAAAAGGATTGCATGATTCGAGACATGCCCCCGGTTTTACCGTAACCTCAAATAATCATAAGAAAACACTGCCAATGTGGTTTAGCATAACAGTCTATTTGCAAGAAAATAAATCCTAAAATTACTTTGCAAATTGTCCTTCAAGTTTTTAATGTGTCCGAAGAGCACTCCCATGATGCAAAGTGTTTATCTCTCCTGTCTCTGGAGATGGCAGCTGCAGCAGGGCAGGCTGATCTGGTGCGGCAGTCTTCTGTCGCTTCCGTACTTGAAAGAAAACGGCTCACCTGAGATGAACTCTAAGTAGTTGAGCAGAGTAACTACCCATTAAGCAATCCTTCTCCCCTGCAAACTAAACTCAGAACACTGCCTCCCTGGCACCACAGGAGACATTAAAAAAAAAAAAAATGAAGAAAAACCCCAAACCAAAAAGTTATATTCACAGAATCATTTTCAGTAAGAAGTAGGGGAAACAATTCTTCCTGTTGTGTCAAGGGGCACCACTAGTCCTGTATCCAGTAGATGTGCTTGCTTGGCACTGACATGATGTAATCAGATGAACACAGAAACCGGGTTGGGTTAGGAAGTGTAGCAAGTAGTGAGTCATCCGTGGAAACTGCGTTCCTACATCTAGGTATAACTTGCCACAGAAACAAGGAATTTTTTTCGATATGATTAAAGATTTGCTGGGTGGGTGCTAGAGAACTCGGAGACTATTGGAAGCTAAGAGTGCAGGCTCTACCACTAAGCCACCTCCATAACACTCTAGATATGACTTCTAACTTAAAAGAAGAGTTCCAAGCCAGTGTTTAAGAATCAACTATGGAAGCTTTTAAAAATGCTTCAGGAAGTGATATTTTGTATAAATTTGGGAGGTTTTGCTAAGACATGCAAGTCTAAACCTCACTTTGCTCACTGTTACCAACCTTAATCCCTTCAATAAAAGAAGGAGTGCTCTCCCTTTAGCTGTGGCATTGAGCTAAGATGTGGGGAACATAAAATTCAGTTTTAAAATGAAAATCTGGGCTGGTGAAAGGACTCAGTGGATAAGGGTGCTGGCTGCCGAGTATGGGAATCAGTGTGTTCTCTGGGGTGGACATGGTAGATGGAGCTGTCCTCTGAGTTCCATACATGTGTGGGGATACAGGTGCATGAATATCTGCTCACACACAAATAAAAAAGGGAATCTTAAAAGTTAGCGATAGCTATCTTCAGTTTACAGCATTCCTAGAGACCACGAGTGAAAACAACTTCATTTTAAACTATTTTTTTAAAGATCGTAATGAATTTAGGAGACACATTTCTCAGAATACAATTTGTATTCCAGACAAAGTGTATGACCATTTTGAAAATAAGTTAGGGGGGCAGAGAGGTGCCTTTGTAGGGAAGACTAGGATTCCAAAGGATCAGAATTCGGTTCCAAGCACTTGTCAGGTTACTCAAAATTGCCTGTAACTCCAGATCCTAGGATCTGAGACCTCCATAAGCCAACTCACAAGCGTGCACAAACGTGCGCACACGCGCACACACACACACACACACACACACACACACACACACACTTTAAAATACATATGATATAAAATAAAATTTAATTAGAAGGATGAGATGCAAATGGTTAAAATACATTGTATAGACCTAGACCAGCAGGTCATTCTTCAGTGACAGAATCCCAATCAGAAGATCAGATGATGATCAAGAATTAGAGATGAGAAAATAAATATGTGATCAGGAGGCCCTGCATAAGCAATGTTTTATGCCAAGCAAGCTTACTAAGAAGTACAGTCTTTCATACACTATTTCTAGAGGCAAGATGTGATGAGGTCAGCAGAAACTACCATACAATAAAACTAATCAATACAATCTGTATGTGTAAATAAATAAACAAATAAACAGAGTCAAGCATGGTGGTCTGCCTCTGTAACCCTAGTACTTGGGGAGGTGGAAGCAGAAGGATCAGGAGTTCACCCTCTTCAGCTACACAGCAAGTCTCTGGCCCACTTGGGCTATGAGATGCTGTCTCCTCCTCCTCTTGTCTTCCTCCTCCTCCTCCTCCTCTTCCTCCTCCTCCTTCTCCTTTTTCTCTTCCTCCTCCTCCTCATTCTTCTCCTCCTCTTCCTCCTCTTCCTCCTCTTCCTCCTTCTCCTCCTCATTCTTCTCCTCCTCCTCCCCCTCCTCCTCTCTCTCCTTCCCATTCTTCCTCCTCTTCCTCCTCCTCCCTTTCTTCCTCCTTCTTCATTTATTAATCCTTTAAAGGAACTTTACTCGCTGAAACCAAAGATCACACCACAGTCTCAATCCCCTGAGTATTATGACGCGTTCTGAAGATCTGAGTCTGGGATCTCCTGCTTTCATGGTGCGCACTTTCCTGATTGAGTCATCTTCCCAAAACCACCTTCAACTCTTCAAAAAGAATTCTGCTGTAGGTCTGTAAAGTAATGTAAGTGTTTCTTCCTGGTCAAAACCGAACTCACATTAACTTAATCCAACAGCGATTTAGACAGTAACTTCCCTTGGTTGGTGGTGGTTTTCTTATAAGCACCTTATTAGGTTCTCATCCATCACCACCATTTAGAGTGTCCGAAATCTAATAGAAGAAAGAGGGGTGATGTTAATGTCAATTACAGTGCAATAGGAAGAAGGACCCTGGAACTGATCCTCGGGGTAAAATGTTAGCCTGGGCATGCATTCATTTCAATGTAGTGAAACATGACGAATGTCATACCTTGTGAAGGTCACACCTCAATCATGAAGGTCATTTTCTCAGTGAGGCTTATCCATTTGCACTTGGGATGTGATTCACCCCAATATGGCAAACTCAACTGCACAATCCCTGATCAATTTTGGGGGATTGTGCTCTCACTCATTCTCTCCTGATAAACAATAAAAAGAAATTATGGAAGCGGCATTTACATGTTGAGATATTGCCTCTGTATGCACCCCTCCCTTCTGGACGATGGAAGAAAGTCTCTAGAAATTTTAATTTTCTTTTTAAAGTTTTTTTAATATGTTTTTTTTCATTCTGGATAGCAGGAGCTATATGCCTCAACACCCACGTGAAGGTCAGAGGAAAACATACAGAACTCATTTCCTCTGTTCCATCAAGTGACTCCCAGGATCATCAGCTGGGCAGCAGCACTTCACCCACTGAGCCATGCCACCTTCCCAAAGCCTTAACTTACTCCACAAGGCTGTTTGGGGACTCTTGGTTACTTATTAGCTTATATGAATTATGCACACCAATGGGTTTCATAATGACATTTTCATGGATACATACAACACATTTTGATTATATTTACACCTGACTACCATCTAATATCCCCCTTCTATTCTTGTTGCTCCATTTCCTCTTCCAAAGGTCTCCTTTCTCCTTTCGTGACATTCAGGAGTGGGTGGGCATGGAGGAGGAATCATTTACAGATACATGGATAACTTACCAGTGGCTACCCCACTAAGAAAAATCTCTCCCTCTTCATCAGTAATCATGAGCCAATTGCTTAAGGTGGAGAGTGAGAGGGATAGCTAGTGACCTCTTCCTCCCTGGCAATGATTAGGTACATAACAATTCTCAAAGAGTAGTGCAGCCTTGTGAGCCCCTCCCATCTACTGAAGAGCCTGATTTTGTGAAGATCTTATGCAGGTGGTCACAGCAGCTGTGAGTTCAAAGTTAGATAGCCACAGCCTGTCATGTCTGTATGACAGCCTTGCACATGGTATCTCTCTTTTCTAGACCTTCTCAATGTTTTCTACTCCCTCTTTTGCACTATTCTTCTTTCCCTTGACCTTGGAAGAGGGAGATACTGTCTGTCCTAAGCATTCAATAGTCAATTATTCTCAGGACTTGGAGCAGTTGTGACTCTCTGAAGTGACTAGCTCCCACCAGAGAAAGGAGTTCCTCTAACCAAAGCTGACAGCAGCACTCGTCTAGGGGCATAAATATAAATATTTATGTGACAGTTTGACAAGCACATACTTTCTTATAGTGGAAAAGACATTGAAGGTCCTATCTGATCCAAGCTCGACCACTTCACCCAGTGCTAGGTCAGAACTTGTAAGAGTTGAGTGCAGGAACCTTCTTCCCTTGTTGACATTCTCTGCAAGAGCTGTTCAACTTTTCTTTACAAATTTGAACATTAGAAATCTTGTGATGAGCATAGTTTCCCTTCTCTTACTTGATAGTTCTCCATTGGCAGAGGGCATTTGCATGGTTCTGCAACTTACCCCTTAGTGATAAAAAATTGGTTTCTCCTAAGTTCCTAATGATAGAAGTGTAAGACTTCTATCATTTCCAAGGTATCCAGCAAGACTGGACCAACCAGCAAATGCTGATACTTAAATACAAGTAGCAGTTATTCAATGATTAACACTATGGAGGGATTCGTATACTATATCTTTGAGTTTGCATGGCAACATATTTAGGATTTCTGTGGCATCCCAAAACTGTACAAAGTTTGGAACTTCTATCAAGGCAGATCTTGGTTAAGGAGACAGTTCAGTCCATAAAATGCTTGTCACATAAGCATGAAGACCTGAGTTCAAGTCCCCATCACCCACATGAAAAGCTTGATGGGGCACTATGCCTCTGTAATCCCAGAGCTGGAGGGGGGGTTGCAGAAATAGAACCCTTGGGACTTTCTGGTTGGTCATCTTAAGCTAATGTATTAAGTTCCAGCCCAGTAGGAGACCCTGTCTCAAAACCTAAGGTAGAGAGCAATTGAGGAAGATGCCTGGTGTCTACCTCACTTCTTCCCAGCCCCCCTGCTCCTATGCATGCTCATCTGCGTACACCTGAGCATGTAGACAAGTCTTGTGGGCTGACTGTGAAACTTGATGGTACAACTGCTCTCAATATACTCTAATACTTAATATCCTCATCCAAGCCCTGGGAACATGCACCCTCTCCCAGTTTCAAATCTTAATGCCATGTTCCCTTTTAAAAAGATTAATTTCTATATTTATGTAAATTTGTATTATTATGATGTCTACCGATGATCCTTAAACTACCGAAGATGAAATTACCCTTAAAATCATCTGAGCTCAAGCTTCACTATAGATGTGAATCCTCACAGCTGGACTTGGCCAAGACAATCCTCATGTTGATCTCATGAGCACAAAAGACTGTCTTGAGCAAATGGAGTCAAATGTGAAGTGCAGAACACAGGCTGAAGTACACAAAGGATCATGCAGTTACATACACATTCTGGGCAGAGGAAACAGGAACTCAACTGTGGTAGAGAGTCAGCAATTTGCTCCGATGTTTTCAAAAGCTGTGTGTGTGTGTGTGTGTGTGTGTGTGTGTGTGTGTGTGTGTGTGTGTGTGTGTGTGTGTGTGTGTGTGTGTGTGTGTGTGTGTGTGTGTGTGTGTGTGTGTGTGTGTGTGTGTGTGTGTGTGTGTGTGTGTGTGTGTGTGTGTGTGTGTGTGTGTGTGTGGTGTGTGTGTGTGTGTGTGTGTGTGTGTATGTGTGTGTGTGTGTGTGTGTGTGTGTGTGTGTGTGTGTGTGTGTGGTGTGTTTTATGTGTGTGTGTGTGTGTGTGTGGTGTGTGTGTGTGTGTGTGTGTGTGTGTGTGTGTGTGTGTGTGTGTGTGTGGTGGTGTGTGGTGTGTGTGTGTGTGTGTGTGGTGTGTCTGTGTGTGTATGTGTGTGTGCATGTGTGTGTGTATGTGTGTGTTTTTATGAGTGTGTGTGTGTGTGTGTGTGTGTGTGTGTGTGTGTGTGTGTGTGTAGGCATGGGGCACAGGGAGCTGCAGATAATTGCCTCACTTCTCCATTTCCTTCTGCCTGTCTAAACATTGAGAATTTAGCTGCTTGCTCTTAGCCTCAGAACTGACAGTCAGGAGAATGACTGCTCATTTTAGAATTTAGACTCTAATATAAATAGTAATCGAGCCCCAAAGGAGGATGTCTGAGAGTGCTGAACTTAAAACTCACGGGGGTGTTGACTTGTCTAATTTCAGCCCATGCACTTTTAGAATTTAATACAAAAACCACTCTCAGCTTATAGTCAAAATAATGTGGTGTTTAAAAGCTACTGAGGGATTCCATTTTAAAACATGCCCTTTGTCAGGCGTGGTGGTGTACACCTTTAACCCCAGCCCTCGGGAGGAAGAGACTGGCAGAACTCTGTAAAGTCAAGGTCAGTGAAGAAGCCAGCCTGCCTGTAACTTAGGATTAAAGCCATCTTATAGTAAGACAAACTAAGCTTACTGCTATTCATTTGTAAACCTCTGGCTTTCAAGAACTGGGCTATGCCTGTACCCATAACTACAAATGGTTCTGCCCTGGCCGTTCCAGGAGTGGCAAGCAGGTTTTTGTTACAAAAAGTTGTAGTCATAGGTCGTCATATAACCCTTTGAAGCAAAATTTGGATTGCAAGATGGTTATAAACAATTTTGAAACAAAGACATGATAGCCATTCCTGCAACAGGCAGTACAAAACCATGTACAGGTGTGTGTGTGTGTGTGTGTGTGTGTGTGTGTGTGTGTGTGTGTTGTGTGTGTACATGCTCTGAGTAAAATAGTTTTAGTATAAATTATACATCCTTCACTTACAAGATTATTATAAGATTAATTTGTAAGTTATACTGTAAATATATATGCACACACATATATATACCACAAAACACTAGAAAAACAGACTAAGAATGCATTATAAAGAAAATTTTGATATATTAAGGCAAATAAACTGAGCATTAATAGAAAACAATCCTTGTAGTGAGGTGTGGCGGCACATGCTGTGACCTCAGCACAGGTGAGCCTGAGACACCAACGTAAAGAGTTTGTGACCAGCCTGAACTGTAGAGCAAGGCCATATCAAAGAAAAAAAATGACTTTTAAGTTCTCTTGAAAAATTGCAATTTACATGTCTCCTAAAGACATACATGAAGATATCGGCCATCTGCCCTTCCTATGGAGTGTGCAAAGCATCCAGCCATGTCATAAGGACCAAATCGCATAAATTCTTTAGTGTTCACTGACGAGAAAGAGGAGGAGAAAGAAAAGTCTAACACACACACACACACACACACACACACACACACACACACAAGTCACCATTATTTCTGGATGCTTTAAAGCCTAAGAAAATAGTAAACTCTTTGCAACCTTATACTTTCAAAAATTCAAGGGGAAATTCTTTCGAAGAGAGCATGGGAGAGAAGGCAGAGAAGGAAAAGGAATACATGTGCTGGCTGGATTTATGTCAGGTTGACACAAACTAGAGTCACGAGTGGAGGTAGCCTCAGTTGAGAAAATGGCTCTGTAACATGGGGCTAGCTGTTATTTTCTTTCTTTCTTTTTTCCTTTTATTGGATATATTTTATTTACATTTCAAATGTTATCCCCCTTCCTGGTTTACCCTCTGGAAACCCCCTATCCCATTCTCCCTCCCCTCTCAGGAGACAGCTATATCAGGCTCCTGACAGCATACACTTCTTGGCGTCCGCAATAGTGTCTGGGTTTGGTGACTGTATGTGGGATGGATATGAACTGTCCCCAGATGGGGCAGTCTCTGGATGGAGCCATCCCTGGGCTGGTGACCCTGGGCTCTATATAAAAGCAGATTGAGCAAGCCATGAGGAAGAAATCAGTAAGCAGCACCCTTCCCTGACCTCTGCATCAGCTCCTGCCTCCAGGATTCTGCCGTTTGAATTTCTGTCCTGACTTCCTTCAATGATGGACCGCAATGTGAAAATGTAAGCCAGGTAAAACCTTTTCTTTCTCACTTGCTATTTTTGGTCATGGTATTTCATCACAGCAATAGTTACACTGACTAAGAAAAAATGGAGACACAAAAAAGGGGTGTGGGGTGGGGAGTGGAATAGAGAGTTAAAGGGAAGTGGAGAGGAAGGTAGCTCACACATCAGGAACTATCTGAATTTACATCAAAGAAGTTGTAGTGGCTATTCCTGGTTGTCAACATGACTATATCTGGAATGAACCACAATCCAGAATTGGAAGGCTCACCTGTGATCCAGATATTGAGGCTGGGAGATACAAGTTTCTGACCTGGATCTTGGCGTGAAAATCTTGAGGTATAGTGGCTATGAATCCCAAGAGACTAAGGCAAGGAGATCTCTGAGTTCAAGGTCATCTGGGACAAAGCAAGTCCCAGATCCAGGTGTGGTGGTGCACACCTTTAATCTGGGCCACACCTTCTGCTGGAGACCTACATTAGGACACTGGAAGAAGGAAGATGCTCTCTTCTTTGCCTGCCTGCCTTGTGGGACTGAGCCACTGCTAGATCCTTGGACTTCCATTCATAGCTGCTGCTGACCATTGTTGAGGAGTTGAACTACAGACTGTAACTCATCAACAAATGCCCTTACTATATAGAGACTACCCATAAGTTCTGTGACTAGGGAATCTTAATATAGAAGTCTACATGTAAAGTACACTAGCTTTGGACCACAAAATATTGGAAAGTATGCACTCAGAGTTTGAAATTGTCATGATAGACTGAATGTCACAGGATACACTAGTCCCAAAACTTAGGACTGAGTCAGAAATATGGTCACAAATTTAAAGCCCATCTGAGCCATATAGTAAGTACAACCAGTCAGGGATACATTGTAAGCCCTTATCCCCCAGACAGACAGACAACAAAAACAATAAGGGTGATAATAAAATGTATTGGATCGGATATGAGTGGAGGGGACAGGAGAGAAACCTAGAGGGCCAAGAGAATGAATGGAAATAAGCAGCCTTGGGGAATGGGAGGTGGGGGAACCCTCTAGAAAGTACCAGAAACCTGGGAGGTGAGACACTCTCAGAACTCATTTGGGTTAACTAAGTCAAAATGTCCAACATGGGGGAAGGGAACCCATTAGATAAACAGGGCTTCAAGTGGAGGGTTAGGGTTACTAACTCACAGTCAAAATTCCTAAACCAGAATTGTTCCTGTCTAAAAGTATTGCAGGGACAAAAATGGAGAAGAAACTGAAGGAAAGTTGGCCCAATGGCCAGCTCAACATGGAACACCTTTCATAGAGGGACACCAAGGCCTAACACTATTCCTGATGCTATGATGTGCTTACAGATGGGAGCCTGGCTTGGCTGTCCTCTGAGAGGCCTTACTAGCAGCTGACTGAGACAGAAGCAGATATTAATATCCAGCCATTGGACTGAAGTTGGGGACCCTATGGTTGAATTAGGGGAAGGATTGAAGAAGCTGAAAGGGACCCGCGGATCCCGGCCCGCAGCAGCTCTCTGCTCCCAGACCCCGTGGGAGACAGACCTTACCGCCTGGTCAGGTGGGCACTCCTGAGGCTGCAGAGCGGAAGAGACCACCAACACTGCCCACCCCTGCCCACATGCCTGGCCCAAGAGGAAACTGTACAAGGCCTCTGGGTTCCTGTGGGGGAGGGCCCAGGAGCGGCAGGAGCGCTGCCTGAGACACCGCCGGAACCTGAAGGAAACAGACCGGATAAACAGTTCTCTGCACCCAAATCCCGTGGGAGGGAGAGCTAAACCTTCAGAGAGGCAGACACGGCTGCGAAACCAGAAGAGACTGCTCTCTGCACACATTTCTGATTCCGGAGGAAAGCACGAGAATCCATCTGGAACCCTGGTGCACGGAGGCTCCCGGAAGGGGCGGCGCAGATCTTCCTGGTCGCTGCCGCCGCGGAGAGCCCGTGGGCAGCACCCCTCGAGCGAACTTGAGCCTCGGGACCACAGGTAAGACCAACTTTTCTGCTGCAAGTGACCTGCCTGGTGAACTCAAGGCACAAGTCCACAGGAACAGCTGAAGACCTGTAGAAAGGAAAAACTACACGCCCGAAAGCAGAACACTCTGTCCCCATAACTGACTGAAAGAGAGGAAAACAGGTCTACAGCACTCCTGACACACAGGCCTATAGGACAGTTTAGCCACTGTCAGAAATAGCAGAACAAAGTAACACTAGAGATAATTTGATGGCGAGAGGCAAGCGCAGGAACCCAAGCAACAGAAACCAAGACTACATGGCACAATCGGAGCGCAATTCTCCCATCAAAACAAACATGGAATATCAAAACACACCAGAAAAGCAAGATCTAGATTCAAAATCATATTTGACCATGATGCTGGAGAACTTCAAGAAAGACATGATGAACTCCCTTAGAGAACAAGTAGAAGCCTACAGAGAGGAATCGCAAAAATGACTGAAAGAATTCCAGGAAAACATAAATAAACAAGTAGAAGCCCATAGAGAGGAGACACAAAAATCCCTGAAAGAATTAAAGGAAAACACAATCAAACAGTGGAAGGAATTAAGAATGGAAATAGAAGCAATCAAGAAAGAACACATGGAAACAACCCTGGATATAGAAAACCAAAAGAAGAGACAAGGAGCTGTAGATACAAGCTTTACCAACAGAATACAAGAGATGGAAGAGAGAATCTCAGGAGCAGAAGATTCCATAGAAATCATTGACTCAACTGTCAAAGATAATGTAAAGCGGAAAAAGCTACTGGTCCAAAACATACAGGAAATCCAGGACTCAATGAGAAGATCAAACCTAAGGATAATAGGTATAGAAGAGAGTGAAGACTCCCAGCTCAAAGGACCAGTACATATCTTCAACAAAATCATAGAAGAAAACTTCCCTAACCTAAAAAAAGAGATACCCATAGGCATACAAGAAGCCTACAGAACTCCAAATAGATTGGACCAGAAAAGAAACACCTCCCGTCACATAATAGTCAAAACACCAAACGCACAAAATAAAGAAAGAATATTAAAAGCAGTAAGGGAAAAAGGTCAAGTAACATATAAAGGCAGACCTATCAGAATCACACCAGACTTCTCGCCAGAAACTATGAAGGCCAGAAGATCCTGGACTGATGTCATACAGACCCTAAGAGAACACAAATGCCAGCCCAGGCTACTGTATCCTGCAAAACTCTCAATTAACATAGATGGAGAAACCAAGATATTCCATGACAAAACCAAATTTACACAATATCTTTCTACAAATCCAGCACTACAAAGGATAATAAAAGGTAAAGCCCAACATAAGGAGGCAAGCTATACCCAAGAAGAGGCAAGAAACTAATCGTCTTGGCAACAAAACAAAGAGAAGAAAAGCACACAAACATAACACATCCAAAGATGAATATAACAAGAAGTAATAATCACTATTCCTTAATATCTCTCAACATCAATGGCCTCAACTCCCCAATAAAAAGACATAGATTAACAAACTGGATACGCAACGAGGACCCTGCATTCTGCTGCCTAC
Organism: Rattus rattus; assembly: GCF_011064425.1. NCBI lineage: Eukaryota > Metazoa > Chordata > Mammalia > Rodentia > Muridae > Rattus > Rattus rattus. The sequence continues at coordinate 34,409,197 of NC_046155.1, forward strand.
AGGAAACACACCTCAGAGACAAAGACAAACACTACCTCAGAGTGAAAGGCTGGAAAACAACTTTCCAAGCAAATGGTCGGAAGAAGCAAGCTGGAGTAGCCATTCTAATATCAAATAAAGTCAATTTTCAACTAAAAGTCATCAAAAAAGATAAGGAAGGACACTTTATATTGATCAAAGGAAAAATCCACCAAGATGAACTCTCAATCCTAAATATCTATGCCCCAAATACAAGGGCACCTACATACATAAAAGAAACCTTACTAAAGCTCAAAACACACATTGCACCTCACACAATAATAGTAGGAGACTTCAACACCCACTCTCATCAATGGACAGATCATGGAAACAGAAATTAAACAGAGCGAGACAGACTAAGAAGTCATGAGCCAAATGGACTTAACGGATATTTATAGAACGTTCTACCCTAATGCAAAAGGATATACCTTCTTCTCAGCTCCTCATGGTACTTTCTCCAAAATTGACCATATAATTGGTCAAAAAACGGGCCTCAACAGGTACAGAAAGATAGAAATAATCCCATGCGTGCTATCGGACCACCACGGCCTAAAGCTGATCTTCAATAACAATAAGGGAAGAATGCCCACAAATACGTGGAAATTGAACAATGCTCTACTCAATGATAACCTGGTCAAGGAAGAAATAAAGAAAGAAATTAAAAACTTTTTAGAATTTAATGAAAATGAAGGTACAACATACCCAAACTTATGGGACACGATGAAAGCTGTGCTAAGAGGAAAACTCATAGCGCTGAGTGCCTGCAGAAAGAAACAGGAAAGAGCATATGTCAGCAGCTTGACAGCACACCTAAAAGCTCTAGAACAAAAAGAAGCAAATACACCCAGGAGGAGTAGAAAGCAGGAAATAATCAAACTCAGAGCTGAAATCAACCAAGTAGAAACAAAAAGGACCATAGAAAGAATCAACAGAAAAAAAAAAAAGAATCAACAGAACCAAAAGTTGGTTCTTTGAGAAAATCAACAAGATAGATAAACCCTTAGCCAGACTAACGAGAGGACACAGAGAGTGTGTCCAAATTAACAAAATCAGAAATGAAAAGGGAGACATAACTACAGATTCAGAGGAAAAAAAAAATCATCAGATCTTACTATAAAAGCCTATATTCGACAAAACTTGAAAATCTGCAGGAAATGGACAATTTCCTAGACAGATACCAGGTACCGAAGTTAAATCAGGAACAGATAAACCAGTTAAACAACCCCATAACTCCTAAGGAAATAGAAGCAGTAATTAAAGGTCTCCCAACCAAAAAGAGCCCAGGTCCAGACGGGTTTAGTGCAGAATTCTATCAGACCTTCATAGAAGACCTCATACCAATATTATCCAAACTATTCCACAAAATTGAAACAGATGGAGCACTACCGAACTCCTTCTATGAAGCCACAATTACTCTTATACCTAAACCACACAAAGACCCAACAAAGAAAGAGAACTTCAGACCAATTTCCCTTATGAACATTGACGCAAAAATACTCAACAAAATTCTGGCAAACTGAATCCAAGAGCACATCAAAACAATCATCCACCATGATCAAGTAGGCTTCATCCCAGGCATGCAGGGATGGTTTAATATACGGAAAACCATCAACGTGATCCATTATAGAAACAAACTGAAAGAACAAAACCACATGATCATTTCATTAGATGCTGAGAAAGCATTTGACAAAATTCAACACCACTTCATGATAAAAGTTCTGGAAAGAATAGGAATCCAAGGCCCATACCTAAACATAGTAAAAGCCATATACAGCAAACTAGTGGCTAACATTAAACTAAATGGAGAGAAACTTGAAGCAATCCCACTAAAATCAGGGACTAGACAAGGCTGCCCACTCTCTCCCTACTTATTCAATATAGTTCTTGAAGTTCTAGCCAGAGCAATCAGACAACAAAAGGAGGTCAAGGGGATACAGGTCGGAAAAGAAGAAGTCAAAATATCACTATTTGCAGATGATATGATAGTATATTTAAGTGATCCCAGAAGTTCCACCAGAGAACTACTAAAGCTGATAAACAACTTCAGCAAAGTGACTGGGTATAAAATTAACTCAAATAAATCAGTAGCCTTCCTCTTCCACAAAAGAGAAACAAGCCGAGAAAGAAATTAGGGAAACGACACCCTTCATAATAGACCCAAATAATATAAAGTACCTCGGTGTGACTCTAACCAAGCAAGTAAAAGATTTGTACAACAAGAACTTCAAGACTCTGAAGAAAGAAATTGAAGAAGACCTCAGAAGATGGAAAGATCTCCCATGCTCATGGATTGGCAGGATTAATATAGTAAAAATGGCCATTTTACCAAAAGCGATCTACAGATTCAATGCAATCCCCATCAAAATACCAATCCAATTCTTCAAAGAGTTAGACAGAACAATTTGCAAATTCATCTGGAATAACAAAAAACCCAGGATAGCTAAAACTATCCTCAACAATAAAAAGGACTTCAGGGGGAATCGCTATCCCTGAACTCAAGCAGTATTACAGAGCAATAGTGATAAAAACTGCATGGTATTGGTACAGAGACAGACAGATAGACCAATGGAATAGAATTGAAGACCCAGAAATGAACCCACACACCTGTGGTCACTTGATTTTTGACAAAGGAGCCAAAACCATCCAATGGAAAAAAGATAGCCTTTTCAGCAAATGGTGCTGGTTCAACTGGAGGTCAACATGTAGAAGAATGCAGATTGATCCATGCTTATCACCCTGTACAAAGCTTAAGTCCAAGTGGATCAAGGACCTCCACATCAAACCAGACACACTCAAACTAATAGAAGAAAAACTAGGGAAGCATCTGGAACACATGGGCACTGGAAAAAATTTCCTGAACAAAACACCAATGGCTTATGCTCTAAGATCAAGAATCGACAAATGGGATCTCATAAAACTACAAAGCTTCTGTAAGGCAAAGGACACTGTGGTTAGGACAAAACGGCAACCAACAGATTGGGAAAAGATCTTTACCAATCCTACAACAGATTATATCCAAAATATACAAAGAACTCAAAAAAGTTAGACGCAGGGAGACAAATAACCCTATTAAAAAATGGGGTTCAGAGATAAACAAAGAATTCACAGCTGAGAATGCCGAATGGCTGAGAAACACCTAAAGAAATGTTCAACATCTTTAGTCATCAGGGAAATGCAAATCAAAAAACAACCCTGAGATTTCACCTCACACCAGTGAGAATGGCTAAGATCAAAAACTCAGGTGACAGCAAATGCTGGCGAGGATCGGAGAAAGAGGAACACTCCTCCATTGTTGGTGGGGTTGCAGACTGGTACAACCATTCTGGAAATCAGTCTGGAGGTTCCTCAGAAAATTGCACATTGAACTGCCTGAGGATCTAGCTATACCTCTCTTGGGCATATACCCAAAAGATGCCCCAACATATAAAAAGACACGTGCTCCACTATGTTCATCGCAGCCTTATTTATAATAGCCAGAAGCTGGAAAGAACCCAGATGCCCTTCAACAGAGGAATGGATACAGAAAATGTGGTACATCTACACAATGGAATATTACTCAGCTATCAAAACAACGACTTTTATGAAATTCGTGAGGCAAATGGTTGGAACTGGAAAATATCATCCTGAGTGAGCTAACCCAATCACAGAAAGACATACATGGTATGCACTCACTGATAAGTGGCTATTAGCCCAAATGCTTGAATTACCCTAGATGCCTAGAACAAATGAAACTCAAGACGGATGATCAAATGTGAAGGCTTCCTCCTTCTTTAAAAAGGGGAAAAGAATACCCTTGGCAGGGAAAGAGAGGCAAAGATTAAAACAGAGACTGAAGGAACACCCATTCAGAGCCTGCCCCCACATGTGGCCCATACATATACAGCCACCCAATTAGACAAGATGGATGAAGAAGAAGTGCAGACCGACAGGAGCCGGATGTAGATCGATCCTGAGAGACACAGCCAGAATACAGGAAATACAGAGGCGAATGCCAGCAGCAAACCACTGAACTGAGAACGGGACCCCCGTTGAAGGAATCAGAGAAAGAACTGGAAGAGCTTGAAGGGTCTCGAGACCCCATATGTACAACAATACCAAGCAACCAGAGCTTCAGGGACTAAGCCACTACCTAAAGACTATACATGGACTGACCCTGGACTCTGACCTCATAGGTAGCAATGAATATCCTAGTAAGAGCACCAGTGGAAGGGGAAGCCCTGGGTCCTGCTAAGACTGAACCCCCAGTGAACTAGACTGTGGGGGGGGGGGCGGCAATGGGGGGAGGGTGGGGAGGGGAACACCCATAAGGAAGGGGGGGAGGGAAGGGGATGTTTGCCCGGAAACCGGGAAAGGGAATAACACTCGAAATGTACATAAGAAATACTCAAGTTAATAAAAAAAAAAAAAAAAATAATAAAATAAAAAAAAAATAAAAAATAAAAAATGTTGGGTAGGTAATAAAGGAGGACTATCTGAGAGTTAGACAGTGGAAAAATGTGATCAAAATATATTGGATGAAATTAAAATTGTAAACAAGATTATTAAAATAAAAAAGAGAAGAAAGTGCAAAAAAAAAAAAAAAGAAGAAGCTGAAAGGGAGAGTAACCCCATAGGAAGACCATCAGTCTCAACTAACCCAGGCCCCAGGGAGCTCCCCGAGACTGAGCCACCAACCAGGAGCATACAAGGGCTGGTCTGAGGCCCCTGGCACATATGTAGCAGATTCACTTAATCCTTGAGAGCGACTTTAGGAACCAGAGAAGGGGGAGCCTGGTGGGGGCAGGGAGCACCCTCTCAATAGCAAAGTGGGGAGGAATGGGATGAGGAAACGTGGGAGGGAGAAGCAAGGTGGGGGGCATTACTGGGATGTAAATAAAAAATTAAAATTTTAAAAGGACTTTTGTTTTAAAGAAACATCTTTTAAAACAAACAAACAAACAAACAAAACCCCCAAAACCAGAATACTTCATAAATTGAAAGTGATTTCTGTCAGGATTAAAAAACATATAAATTAATAATTTTAATTTTATACCACTTTAAAAAAATCTTATGTATATAGTTGTTTTGCTTTTCCATGTGTGCAGTGCCCATGGAGGCCATAGAAGCACTGTATTCCCAGGAACTGGAGTTATAGATGGTTGTGAGCCACCACATGTCTACTAGGGATCAAACCTTCTGGAACTGCAGCCCTACACTCTTAATCACTGAACCACCCCTCCAGGCCCTTTGTACCACATTCAAATGATTTGTTTTCTGTGTCCTGTCTTAAATTCCTTTTTAAAGCAACTTCATCTAAATATAATTCATGCGTGATTCAACTCATTCATTTCAAGGATACGACAAAATAGTTTTCAATCGAGTGGTGTGATCATCAACCACAATCTATTTTAGAACATCTTCCTCACCACACACTGGCCTACACACACACACACACACACACACACACACACACACACACACACACACTCACTCACTCAGATCCGTTAGAAGTTAAGTTCCTTATTTGCCTAGGAAATCACGCATCTACCCTTTGTCTCTGTAGACCCGCTCCGTCTGCAAGCCTCACATAAACAGTCACATACTACATGTTCCTTTATTTGCATCTGCATAGTGCATTAAAATTCAGAATGTCTTAGACTCTATTACACAGACAGACAGACCTTGGAACATATAGCTTTAAATAGTATATTTCCATTAAATCCTCCCTACCCCTAGAGCTCAGGGGAACCATGGGAGGGAAGGCAGGAGTGTGGAGGCCGAGGGGATGGGGAACACCAGGAGTTGGAGGCCTTCTAAATCAACTGAGCAAAGCTCATACGAACTCACAGACACTAAAGCACCAAGCACAGGGTCTACACCACGCCCTTTGCTTTCCTTACAGCTTTCAGTTTAGTATTTTGGTGGCACTCCTGAGTGCGTGAATGAGTGGGTCTCTGAGTGTTGGGTTTTCTCTTGGGACTCTTCCTTCTCTTGGTTTGCCTCATCCAACTTTGATGTGATGTTTGTTCTTTTATCTTATTATATTTTCTTACGATTTGTAGTTATCTCTTAGAAGCTTGTTCTTTTCTAGTGAGAAAGGGAGTGGACCAGGATCGGAAAGGAAGTGGGGAGGAACTGGGAGGAGTAGAGGGAGATGAAACTGTAAAAGGGTGTAGTATATTAGAAAAATTTTATTTTAATATTAGTGTGGGGGGAGGGGATCACTGATCGATAATTCCAAGACCTGTTATAGACGAGTCCGGTTGCAGTATCTGTATCCTTAGACTTCGCTTTCTTCTTGTTTCTGGGAAGGTCTTTCAATCTTTTAAAGCTACACAGGAATAGCTGAGTAATAGAAACAGAGATAAAGATCCTGCAGTGTGAAATATTATGCCAACTTGGCTAGGACTTGACCTGTGTTTACCTCCACTGTATGGAGTCTCCGTGGCTTAGTCACTACAGTTACAGAACGTTTCGAGTCTCCTGGAAACTAGTTAACCATGAAGAGTAAAGGGGAGATTGTTCTCCCTTTGAATCCATTTGACCACATTAATATAGCCTCCAAGGACGGTTGTGCAAGGACGGTTGTGCAAAAAGCCCCAGACCTTAGCACAACTGATACCATGTCTGTGCTACCATTCTGCCCTTAAACCCAGAACATAGGCTCCAGCAACTGCCAAAACTGGAACAAAGACCTAATCCATCAGAGACATAGCCCATGTTCCAGGGAATCTATTAACCTTGCTTTCTGACTTCTGCAAGTTCTGTTCATTGCTAAGTGAAGTGTGACAACCAGGATGTGGTTTTTGTGCACGAAGAACAAAGGGCCATAAGGCTCAGGGCTGCATGATTTTGGAGCAAGTTCCCCAGGCGGCCACTGGCCAGCAATACTTTCATTTTGGCTTTAGGAATGTCCGTGTGGTAGCATGTGGTGGGCTTACATTGCCCCACTTGATGATCACATAGGTCAGCATTTTGGAGTAATGCCTTCCAGCTCTTCTCTGCCTTCTAGAGCCTCCTCTGGAGATGTAGTCACTTTCTTACTGATGTGGATGTGGGTACCAGTTTGGATTACTTGATCTTAATGACCTGATTCTTTAATACCCCATGATCTTATGCAACTTCTAATCTTATAAGGTCCACCATTAAAACAAAGCAAAACAAAAAAATACCTGGAGCAATATTCCTATTGATTTTTTTTTTACTCAAATTCACAATCTGTAAGCAAGCATGGTAAGCCGTCAAGGGGCGAGCCTTTCAAGGATGAGTTCCAGGCCCCTCTCTCACACATTGGCTGTGGAATGTTCAGCACGGCCAATTCTGAGCCCAACACCCACCGGTCTCAGATTCCTATCATGCTCCATCTCTGTGCTTACCTCGATAAGAAGCTCAGCACCTTTGGATGAGTTAAGACTTTTGACATGCTGGCAGGTGTGGCGAATGCAGAAAGTGATCCCCAGACCAATTACCCCCAAATAAATGTGCACCTGTACAACCAGTGTAGATCCCTATGAGGGGCCCGGTGTCCAGATATCTCAAGAGCAGAAGACACAGCATCAGGCGCTCGCAGAGGCCAAGGTCAAAACGGGTCAGCTCCACCTGGATGCCAGGCCCCTCGGATTTACTGCCAGGGGTGCGAAATACTTCCACACAGCAGGGAGAGAGCCATCAACTAGCACAACTGTCCACGTGGCCAAGAGAAAGCCTAGCCAAGGTCTCGGGCACTTTAGCTCCTGGTCCTGATTCCTCCTGTTCCTAGGGTGTTTTCAATCTTCTGCAGCATCAACTGTTAAGGTTCCTTTCTGGCACTGGCAGCCACATGGCAGGTAGGTGAAAAGCTGCAAGGAGGCTCCATCTTCAGTGACCACTACGTCAGTCTAAAATACTCTCAACTTTCCCCCTTTCCATTTCCTATCTCTACTAAAGATCCCAACAAAGGCAAGTGTGCTTAGGTTTCTTGAGTCGAGCTTAGAAAGGAAGCCTTCCAGCAGATTACTGAGTACTAGTACTCCTAGAAGAGTACTGAGACCCAGTCACAGAGGCTGTGTGAGCCTCTGGGTAGTGAAGTGACACAGGGCAGCTGCAACTCAGCTCTGTTGTCTGGCAAAACCAGCAGGGCCCATACAAACCAGCAAGTTGCTGGACATTAGCTATACACATAGAAGAATGTTAGCGACCTGAGCTGTGGCTGCGAACCAGCCTTCAGCTTTCCCTACGACGTCTTTGGCAAGAAATTGATTTCTTTGCCCCAGGCAATGATCTTGGCTTAGTGCTTTTCTTTCTCCTTTAAAAAATAAACCCATTTAAATGCTCCCTTGTCCCCGTGTACTCTGTTTGGGAAGGGATCCTATGCAATGGCAAATGTCTGGTGATCTTTTAACAGATGCTTGTCTGTTCCCACAGAGTAAGCTGTGTGAACCACATCTTTGAGCAATAGGTCAGTTTATAAAAGAGCTTTAGAAATAGTAGTAAACTAGAAGCTAGAATGTTGGAGACATTTTGAAGGGTAAAGAGAGTATCGCAAATTAGTAGCGTGAGGATGAAAAACGAGTTCCGAAGGTGAGTTTATCATGTGAGCGAAATTAGAGAGGGACTCCTCCCTTCTACCATGGAAGACAAAGATAAATGTCAAAGCAATTAAAGCTCTAAATAAAATGTAGGTAAGTCAAACCCCTGGGCACCCAAGGATGGGCTCAGTGAGACTAGACCCAGCATGATGGAAGTCATGACCTTAGAGTTCTGTGTCCTGCCCCCCAACACACCCCCCAATAAAAATTATGTCTTAGCAACGACTTATTGTGTCCCTCTCTTCTTTTCTCCTCTGTCAAAATGACAAGAGTAGGGCCTGCTGATTCAAGTATGAAGATTGACATTGGAGAGAAACCAGATTGTGGAGACTTGAAGCCTTAACCTCTCTTCTGGGCATGGTGGATAATCTTGGTTGTCAACTGAACTGCACCTAGAATCAACTAACCCAAGCAACTGGGCACACCTCAGAGGAATTTTCTTGGCTAGATTATTTGAAATGGGAAGACCCACTCTAGATCTGAGTGGCACCTTCTGGTGACAAAACACACACACACACACACACACACACACACACACACACACACACACACACAAAATCACCACTACCCCTTTGTCTTTTCCTGGTAAGGCCATATGTTGAAAATGATCAGATAAAACAAACAAAAAGAGCAAAGGAATACTCGGCTCCTCTCGTGTTTTGGAGTTAGTGTGTCTATTAACTGTTAAACTACATGCATATAAAACAGGTGGTTTTTTTTTTAACTACATGCATATAAAACAGGTTTTTGTTTGTTTGTTTGTTTGTTTTGTTTTGTTTGAATTCTTGGCAACTGACCAAACAGCTTGGTAAAAACACTGAGTCATTCCAGCTAATTCTGGGTGGGAAGATTATTTATTGGAGAAGACCGAGGAAAGAAACAGTCAAATAGTTTTAATGCAAAGTTTAGGTTTATTTTTTTTTTTTTAATATTGCAATTGACGAATCCTTGAAAAGCAGCCTTTCAAGGTTGCCTTTAAAGGGCTCTACATAAACGGTTACACCGGATCGCTGGCAGAGACCTTTCAGAAACTGTAGTCACTGAGTTCATTATGAGTCAAGGTGCTTGTGGGTTGGTTGAGGAAGAAAAGATCAACACATCATACATAAATTCACAAAGTGCTGAACTTACACACGGGAAACCAACTTTGAAGTGATTCTGATGGTAAAAGTATCAACAATGAAGATTCAAGATATCCCATGAAAGGATTAGCTTAAATCAGACAGCAAGGAGAGCACGTCATCCCCAAAAGCCAAGATCATGACTCCAGGTCTAGTGCACACCAGGAACATCTGACCATGTCCTTGTCCATCATTTCAGTTCCATCCCCTTTTCAGGGCATCGAATGCTCTGAAAGCTTCCTGTGCCTTGGCTTATACACATATCTACCTCCCTCCCAGAAAGAAAGCTCAAGAAAGCAGAAGTCTGCAGTCTTTCTTGTTCCTGGCTGAGGGCATCCTGGTGTTGCTCAGTGCACCCCGCGTCATGAGTTTCCCGTGAAAAATAAAGCGTGGAAGATTGAATGAAAGAGCACCTGGTCAGCCCAGTAAATGAAACACAGAATACAAATCTTTCTCAGACATTGTCGTCATCTGCTGGTCCCTGGGAGAATATTTTTTTTCCACATTAACAATTCTTGCAAGTGACTAAGAGTTTAGGGTGAAACCCTGGTAACCAGAACCTTCTTTATTCACAGACTAGATTCATGGTAGAGGTGTTGCCCTCAGTAGCTACAGATAGAACATGGTCCACCATGCAGGTATTGCTTGAGACGGGCATACTAGGAACAATGAACCAGGTAACGGAATGGTGGTGGTGTGTGGGGGCAGCAACTGGTTTATAGATTTCCCTCCAGAGGACAATTTGCTCCGTTACTTTGAAGGCAGGCTACTTCTGGCTTCACTTGAATGCTTCAATAGCTCCATGCTGACTACAGAGAAGTCTTTAGCATGGGATAAAAGCTCTTTCATAAGATGGCTGCCTCTCCTAGCACCCAGTTTCCTGTCAGTAAACAAGGCAGGAAGGTTATTTCCTCCCTCATTTAGCTTCCTTGAGGTGAGAATCCCTCCCCTCCTGATCCACCCTTGGTTAAAATTCCACAAAAATCTCTCTGAGCATGGAGGAGAATCCTCCAGCCCATTTCTCTTCTAGTGCAGCCCCCTCTGCTCTCATACAAGTCCTGCCCTGAGTAGGACTGGGTCCAGGGAGGCTCCTAACCCCAACCCTGTTGCCATGTGTTACCCTTTATGACAGAGTCTCTTACATATCCCCTGAACTCCCACTCCCATTTGCCACGAGTGGGAAAAATATCCTCCCAGCGATTCAGTATGTTTCCATTTTCAATCAAGTCTCTGCTCAGGTCATTTCCAGGGAGAGTTGTCTTTGACTAACTCGATCGAAGAGACGAAGAGCTCCGCCCCTTCTTTTCCCTACATACACAGAACTCTCCCCAGGAAAAGGAACATCGCCTTAACCTACTTTTTCCTTGTAGTGGTGATGTAATGTGACATTATAGATTTATTATGTATTATATAACGACCTATTTTTTTCCTTCGGGAATGTAATGTTTGCGAGCATGGGACCTCCCTTTGTTTACTGCTGCTTTGGGGAAGAAGGATGAGTGAATGTCTCTGTGTCGCTCTCATTACACAGGTTGCCTTGCACCCTTGCAGTTTCCTCTGCTGGGCAGCAGGGTTGTATACTGTTCATCTTGGTTTCCCACCCCTTTTAAGTGACCTGGAGTAATTCTGTAATACTCCTCATATGATTAACCTTAACAGAAATTCTTAAGATTACACATAACTTCAAAATTCAGAACCATTTTATCACTTTCCACCTTCACAGACTGCCCTGAAATCATACAGTTCTGCTACAGAGTATTTAAGAAGTCCCGCTACTGTGACAAATAATGCTCAAGCCTCTCAGGCTGCCAAGTCGATTGTGATGGCAGACCCCGAGAGTGTGGGGTTTTAGAATTGCGGTCACGTTCTGTCACACGGTTCTGTGCCGTGTCTCTATGTATCTCCGTGTCTCCATTCTTAACAACGGAAAAAGTTGGGAATGACTTATTTGATTCACTGATTTAAAACATCTTAAAAAAAAAACACAACAAACACAGATGACACATTTTAATGTGTGTCAAAACACGAATGTAAAACTATTTGCTGAATTTTACAGGGGAGCAAACGAGTTTAAAGAGGATTCTGGCAACCTGCTTTTACAGTCAGTCACTGTCTAAGCTGTTATCTGAACCGGAGCTGTCCACAAGAACAAACCACACTCTGTGTGTCTGACTATCCTGATTCACACAGCACAGGATTTTCGTCCGTTGTTTGCTTTTAATTCTCGCCATATTCCTTCGTGATGGTGAATCCAAGGAAAGCGATTTTAAAAGTGTAAAAACTGCTCCGTACCCAAGTTCCTCGTCATAAAAACAAGTTGGCTCTATGTAGCCAACACGTTTAATTGACAGTTTAATGGAAAACTTATTTCTTCATCTAGACCGATGGTTCTCAACTTTTCTAATGCTTTGACCCTTTAATACAGCTTCTCATGCTATGCTGACCACCCCTATCATACAATGTTTTGTTGCCACTTCATAACTGTAATGTTGCTACTGCTATGAATCGTAATGTAAATAACCGATATGTAGGATGTCTGATATGCTACCCTGTGACTCGCCTGACTCCCAGAGGGGTCATTTACTCCCAAAATGTTCACAACTCACAGACTGAGGAGTGTTGATCTGTATCAATGGGTTGTGTGTGTGTGTGTGTGTGTGTGTGTGTGTGTGTGTGTGTGTGTGTGTGTGTGTAAGAGATAGAGAGAGGGAGAGAGAAAGAAAGGGAGGGAGAGTATGAGAAACAGAGGTGGGCAGAGGGAGAAAGAAATAAGTGGGATGGAATGAGGGTTGTGTGGGATGCATATGAAGACTAGCCTGGAACCCCATGTAGCCCAGGCTAGCCCTGAACTCACACTGATCCTCATGTCCTAGCCTCCTTTGGCTGGGATTACAAATGCACACCCTCACATCCAGCTCCAGCATTTTGGATGTTGGTAGGGAGAGACCAAGGGATTTCAGATAATTAATAAATATATAGGCACAGTTACTTGCCCTGATTTCCTTTGCAGGACCATGACCTTCAGGTCTCAGGTTTGCTGTCCTCTGAAAGACTAAAGAAGGGAGGAGAGACCATTAAAAGGCACTAGGGTAGATAATACAGAGATAATGTCTTTCGAGAACACCGTAGTTGAGTGAACGTTTTAAAGCTAAGAAGAGGTCGACAAAGTGTATTCATGATGAGAAAAAAATTGAAACTGGTTCAGAATCACCAAACATCACAGTGGTATTTTGGCATTAAGCAGTCAATAATGTAAGAGCAATAAAGGGAATTTTTAGAAACTCTTAATGCTGGGCTGCAGCCACGGCTGAAGACTCAGTCTGGAGCCCCTCCCACATTTGGGGGAGAGCCTCGTGTTACGAGCTGTACAGGAGAAAGAAAAACAGCAGTGGTGACAATGATATCAACATACAGTCACTTGACATATAGAGCAGATAGACAGACGAGGTCTAAGAAATGAAAATAACATATACACTAAAAACATCCCAACACAAACGGGCTTTATTTCAACCAGACAAGTGAGTTCTTCCATTAGCATCAGCTTCTTCAAGGCTCAAGGGTATGGAAAGGAAGGGCGGTGCTCCACAAGGTAGAGAGGCGAAGACTGACCAAGGAGTAACTCTATTGCCTTTCAAAGAGCCCTTGGAAGGGTACCCTCAATCCAAAAGATCATTAGATCTCCTGTTACAGTTTGTGTATAACACCCTCATTTGAAAGTGACGCGTCTATCTTAACGAAAACATCCCAGAATGTCCATAGATGTGAGTGTATCATAAATTATATCTACTTTTTAGAAATGGAATAAAGTACCAATCTCAGTTTAAATACTAAAATAGAAATAAAAAAAACAGCCTTTAGCGTTATTACTTGGGATGTCTCGTTACACCCTTCCTAGGTACAAACATATATAAAACAGACCATGATTTCCAATGGACATCTCAACCCAGGACTTTTGCCCTAGGCCTGGTGTGATCGGATCAGCTATGGGAGCCCCTCCAAATTTACACAGGGGTTTGCTGCCCTTCCCGTGGCATACACAAATGAGGACATGCCGTCACAGACTATTTCAATGTAGTGTGAAGTAAAGCCAGTGGGACACTATAGTGATGAGGGGGTAAGAAGGCAAAGATAAAATTGCATATAACGTCCAATGTATGCCACTTTCATCAACCCCTTCCTTTAAAGTCTTCTCACATGGTCACACTTTCAGAGCCGTAAATTACGTGTTTAACTTTGTGTTGAATTGGTCAGCACCTTGATTGAGCAGTTACAATGAGGAAAGCATATGGACAGAGAAGAGAGAAATCACGAGGAACAAAAAAACAGGGGTGGGGGAGGGGAAACTTTTTTTCTTTTTCTGTCCTAAGACATCGAAACAGAAAGGATTAAAGAGAGAGAGAACAAACAAAAAGTGTTCACAGTGCAACATGCCAGATTTGTAGTTTCATTTGAAACCAACAGCAAATCATGAAACGTCATGAAAAAATATTAAGTAAAGGCAAAAATCTCCTAGAGTAATTACTAAATGAAGTTTAAATTACCACACTGATCAGTAAACCCCAGAAGAAAAATGGACAGCGCTCTCATTTCAGGCCCCTCTTGAACATCATACAACTTTTCAAAGTTAATGCATGAAATTGGTAGGTTTGGCCACGCTGCACAATTTCTTTTTTCTTTTTTAAAAAATACAGTATACAGAAAAAAATTCTTAGATTCCCCATTTTGTATCATAAGCTTGAAACGAAGAGCAAAAGGTCTAGGATTTTAGGTTATTTACAAATACAGCAGGTTCATCCACCATAGTGGCTTGGTTTCTGCCCCACAGAGACGTCACCTTCTCTGGCATTGGCCATCAGTCCTCGGTCTTCACAAGGGGCTGTTCCTCTACTGCGTGTCAGTCATTTTGAACAGTTCCAACAGGGCCCCAACAGCTCCAAAGTAACCCTACAAAACACGGAGACATTCTGCAGGGTTGTCTCTGGACCATCACCAAAGAACTGTTACACCCACTAGTTCCAGGAACACCGCCCTGAACTTTTCTGTTTCCTATAACATTGGAAACAGAATTCATGGCTGGAGATATGGGTGAGAGGCAGGGCCTGTGTTTAGTAGAAGCAAGTCTACACAGTTGATCTCCCTAAACACAAAACAAACAAACTCTGATTTCTTGGCCAAAAAAAAAAAAAAAAAAAAAAAAAAAGCAAGACTGAGTAATCAAATAACTGTCACTAGTCTGAATGCATATCTCTCTATATTAATACAGTGAAATGCTTAGAGCTGTGTCTGGCATACGTCACTGTCTCCTTGTAAAATGGAAGCTCATATTTTTATGAAAATGAAGGTTTCTAAAACTTGGCTATTTTAGGAACTAGTGTCTTAGTCATTGGCTTGCTATATATAACAAAATACCACACTCGGTGTGGCTTATAAAATAAACACTATGACTTCATCTCATAGCTTTCTGGGTGTGGGCAGTCCAAAGTCAAGGTATTTGTCAAAGCCAGGCTTCCGGCAGACTCTGTCATCACTGTGAACCGGCACAGCAGAGGAGGCCTCTTTTATAAGGGCGCTCGTTCCTTTGCAGAGAGCTCAACCCCGGTGACCTAGTCTCCTCCCCAAGGTCTCACCTCCTGATGCCATCATCTTGGGAATTAGGATTTTAGTGTATGAAGGGATGGGAAGGAAACCATGACATAGAAAATATTGAGTCCGCTAGCTACCTGGTTTCCAAAGGGCTAGAGACACAGCCCCTGTTTTGCTTAGCAGTTACCTTAGAGATGACATGGATAGAGCAGGGCCTTTAATGCAACTGCTGAGTTCTTATTACATGTTAGAAGTTTTTTCCAAGCATTTTACATTTAAGTGTAAATGGTTGTCAATCACAGGGACAGCTCCTATTGACTTCACGTGTTGGATAACTACACAGAAGTGCTGCTACTAGATCACTTAATTCTACCTTTGGTTGTCTAAGAAATTTCCCATACTATTTCCCACAATCATTTATTGTTATTGTTGTTATTATTATTATTGTTATCATCACCACCACCACCACCACCATCATCATCATCATCATCATCATCATCACCATCTCCAAATGTCTTTTTCTTTTCATTTCAGTAACTTGTCTTCAAATCTCCACTATTGGCTAAGAAAGTGTCCATTTGGCGGGTGGGGTAGGTAGGGTAATAAATACAACGTTTAAAAGGCAATTTTCTACCTGATCAATTTTAAAATACAGACCTGACGCATATGATCGCCAACCCAAAAATACATGTAGGACCGTTAAGTTCCCATGAGCTTGACCTACCTCATGTTCCAAAAACAGTGCTTTCAGCTGTCCTTTAGACCAAAAGTCCATGGCGTATGCCAGCAACTTCATCGAGACCATATTGATTCTGAGAAAGTTCCCAACAAATACAACTCTGTCGATATTCTGAAGAAAAAAAAAAAGGTTGCAGGAAAACAATTAAGCCACGGCTTTAAAACAGCATTTAGTAAAGACTCAGTGTTCTATATGTGGTCGGACATGACCGTGCTCAGTCAATATTTGTAAATGGAACTATTTCAGCATCTCTAAAAGCAACGTTCAACCAACAGAACATTCTACAGAACAGAAGGATAAGATTTTGGTTGGACTGTGATGGATGCGTTTTGGTTAACTTGACACAGACTTGCATCAGTTGGGTAGAGGGGACCGTAATTGAGAAGATGCCACATCAGACTGGCCTGAGAAGTCTGTGAGGCATTTTCATGACTGATATGGGCTGGCCCAGTCCACTTCAGGTGGTGTCATGACTTGTATAAGCTGCATCCGTCTGTGGTCTCTGCTTCAGTTCCTGCCTCCAGATTCTTACTCTATTTGAGTTCCTCCCTCGGCTTCCCTCAATGATGGAGTTTGATTAGGAAGTAAGGGCCAAGTAAATCCCTTCCACCCCAAACTGCCACCCCGTGATCTTTATCACAGTAACAGAGAGCAAACTAGGACATGGGCAAAGCAGAAATGATAGTGAACAGGTTGCTACACACACACACACACACACACACACACACACGCAGACCCCAAACTCCAAGGATAAAATACTATTAGAACCAACTTATAAATGAAAGGAATGGCTGTGGTGTGGTTTGCTCAGCATTTGAGTTTGGGGTATAATAAAGGAAAAAATATTCAATCTCTGCCCTCAAGAGCAAGGCAGAGTATACTGCTTGAGCAGCGGAAGGGATAAAATAAGGTAACGGAAACACACACCACTGATGTAAAATTGCATTCTGAGCCCACCCTCATGAACACTCCTCTCACCATGTGCAAGCCCTCAGGCCCCCAAGTCTTCAGTTCCTGCAGCTTTCCTATTCTTCCCCCAGGGGTTTCTAGAGCTGAAGACTGAACTCAGCCCCCCTACCATGCAGAGGCTGAGCCATGCCCAGTTGCCATGGTCACTCAGATCAAAGGCAACAGGACCTCTGACAGTTATGGTTTATGTTCTGCTCTGTCTACCAAGAGTAATCAAGGTCGAGGAACGTCATCTTTTGAAATGTCTCAGATTTTAACAATGTGTGTTCACGAAGGAAGGAATTAGTCATTGAAAATAATCTGTGGGTGAAGGACTCAGAGGTACTTCCGGTAACTTTCCATTAGAAATAAAATCTGTAGCCGCAAACTGACCAGACTACAGAACACACAAAGTAAAGAAAAAGCACATCAGAGAGAAATTTAACTAAACTTAGGCGGCTCAAAGTAGAAATGTCAAAGCCCCTTCATATTATCCTACCAGGAAGATGGGGAAGAAATGGGCATTAAATTTTGACAAGCATTTCATATTGCAAACAAAGGCCAGGTGGGTGAAAATCACCAATGTTTAACAAGGAAGGAAGATGAGAGGTGTCATAGGAGAATATAAACAAACTCTCCTTAAAGGTGATGGTGGGCTGGGGCAATGGCTCGGCAGTTAAGAGTGCACGCTGCTCTTGCAAGGCCCCAGAGGTTGCTTCCCAGCACACACACAGGGCAGTGCATAACCGCCTATGACTCCATGTGTTCAATGCTACTGACTTCTGCAATCACCTGCACTCATAGTCACATATCTTCACACAGTCAGATACAAACACACACGAATTAATATGTGAAAATAATAAAGAAAAACTAGTGTTGACGAGGAAGGGGTGTGATGCTCAGAATCCAATACTTGGATTGGTTTACTCGAAAAATGTTTCTTCGGTACACATCAAATGAAATGATGTATTGATTAATAAAAGAGTTCCTGGAAATTGCAAGAAAGCAGGACCAACAGTGCAAAACACAGTGAGTGGACAGTATATTAATGGACTATTCACAGGCCACCCAAAGGGGAATTACTGAGACAGAAAGATTGCTCGGTGTAAAGGTGCTTGTTGTTGTTAAGCCTGATAACCTGAGTTTAGCGTCAGGAACCAGCAGAGAGAGCATAAGGAGAATACTGACTCCCATGAGTTGTCCCAACATGGACCACAGTATGTTTGCACCCATACACATGCACATGCGCACGTGCGCGCGCGCACACACACACACACACACACACACACACACAGATACACACACACACACACATACACACAAACACGGAGCTAAGTTTTTTTATTATGCTTAGTGGGAATCCAAATTAGACCTGCCTTTATGGAAAAAGTTTTATACTATCTGTCAAAATTATAATCAACACCCCAATTGATTCAGAAATTTATCTTTTTAATTTACTTAATTACTTGGTTTGTGACAAGGTCTCACCGTGTAGACCTGGAGGTCACCATGCAGATCAGGCTAGCCTCAAACTCACAGAGCTCTATCTGTTTCTGCCTTTTGAATTCTGGTATTAAAGGTGGGCCCTCGTGCCCAGACATCTATACAAAATTATGCTACATAAATGTGTGTGTATATATGTATACATTGCAGAATTTTTTTAAAAGATTTATGTTTTTATGTATATGAGTACACTGCAGCTATCTTCAGACACACCAGAAGAGGGCATCAGATCCCATTACAGATGGTAGTTTGTCATTCTGTGGTTGCTGGAAATTGAACTTGAAACCTCTGGAAGAGTAGTCAGTGCTCTTAACCACTGAATCATCTCTCCAGCCCCCTTATTGCAGAATTTTAAATAAAGCAAAAGGCTAAAAAAAAAAAAATACTCTAAGTATCATTAGAAAAGTGATCAGCGCACCAGCAGCATCTAGAGTACTAGACAGCTATTATAGATGTTAAAGTACAAATATAGCAATCTTAAGACACACTGTATAAAATACTGAGAGGCAATATTTTCAGAGGTGCATATTTGACCCCCATGTAGACTGATAACAATAGTGGACTTAAATGTTTGATTTTGTAAGCTGAAAAGAGGAGTAGAAGAAGGGAGGAAAAGAAAAGAGGTAGACAGGCATGTGTGTCAGGGTCTTGGGAACTGATCAGAATGAACTTGTGGGGTGCAGGGAAGTCCTTAGTCTCTATCCTTTATGTATGCCTAGAAGTTTCCTGAGACAAACAAAGCAGGGTGCAGAATAGTATGTAGAGGGTAGGTTGTGATGTTTTCAATGATTTCTTAGCTGCTCTTCCAGAGGATTGATTCCCAGTACCCACAGGCTGGTTCACAGCTGTGAACCCAGGGCATCCGACTCTTTCTCTTCTAATCTTTGTGGGCGCTAAACACATGTAACACACAGACAGTGGGCAACATACATGCATACATACAAAAACAATTTTTTAAAAGAGACAATGTTCTGTGAAGCCCGTTGTCTTTGAAAGCACATTATTTCTCCCGTACCATATAAAACAGAATAAAAGCAAACCACCGTCTGAAAACAAGCAGGCCTTCTCTTGTGGGGAGATGAGTGTAGAAACAGACTTGCTTCCCTGACTTCCTTTCTTCTACCCTTGAGTCTCTGAATGATCTACTCAAAACTAAAAACTGAATGCAGGCGGCGGGGAGAGAAATGGCATCCACAGCCTTAGCCCGCTGTGACCCTTGAGTGTAACATTATTGAGGGTCTAAGCAAGAGCTGCCAACAGGCGCCTCTGTGGAAGCTTCACATGGGGGAACCTACTGCGTTCAGACTGGACTTGAGGCGTACGTCACAGGAGGAAATTCATCACATCTGGTACTAGACACCTGGCCAAACCTGTGCCTCGGGAGGTCACAGGCCCTAGTCAGGAAGCTATTGTTTTTGCTAAGTGGACATAATGTGCCTATCAGATTATCTTCCAAATGAGTGTTTGTGTCCATGGACTGGTGTTGATATCAGCTTTGGTCAGAGGAGTTTCTTTTTGCAGACACTCGTAATCAGCCGCTGTGCTGAGAACGAATGACTGTTGAAAGTTCTGCCTTCAATAAGGCATCTACAGCACTCCCTCTAAGGCTCAAGGAATATAGTGGGAGAAGGGATGAGAAGAATGTCAAAGCCAGGGGTTGGGGATTTAGCTCAGTGGTAGAGCACTTGCCTAGCAAGCACAAGGCCCTGGGTTCGGTCCCCAGCTCTGAAAAAAAGAAAAGAAAAGAAAAAAAAAAAAGAATGTCAAAGCCAGAGGAAAGGGGGATCAGGGACACTGCTGAAATCCAGGCGTGATAAGGCTGTTACAGGATTTCATTCACAGCAGCCGTGGTTGCTTGCCCAAGATCAGGCCTAGCATCCTGTCGTGGAGTTGGAAAGGACTCATAGGTCCCACCTCTCCCTGAGGATGTATCGTTAAAACACCCTGATGAGAATCATTGGTGAGAGAGAGGGGGAGGGGGGGTAGAAAGGGTGAAGATAGGCTAGGGGCACTTGGGAAGGGGGAGACTCGTAGAGGGGGTAAAAGAGAGGGTAGAGGAGGCAAAAATGATCAAAATATACTGTGTACATGTATGAAAATGTCATAGTGAAATAAATGCATTACCAATAACTGATGTTTGCTAATGAAAAGAGAAATAAAGCTTAAAGTTGGGGATGGGACTGAATGGATGGGTCAGTGGTTAAGAGCAAGTAAGTGACACTTCCAGAAGACCGGGGTTTGATTCCCACCACCCACATCGAGGAGGATACAACCACCCATAACTACAGCCCCAGAGGGTCCACCTCCTCTGGCTCCTGGGGACAACCAACTCACTCACACGTATACCACAGATGGGCGCATATGTACATAACTTAAAACAATAAAAATAAATTTTAAAGCTTAAAAAAAGTTGAGAAGGAGAGCGTTTTATATAGCCGTAACAAAAACAAACCAAAAAACGCCAAACAAAAACAAGCAAGCAAACAAACAAAATTCTGGAAACACGGTGCTCCGTTCTGTGAAATGGCTAAAGTAAAAGATTCTCAAGTCAGCAACTGCAGAGAGCACGGCAAGGCCTGAGGATCTTGGTTCCCACTCTCCAGGGGAAATCAGATGCTGTCAGTGCCGGCCGGCAGCCATCCTGAGAGCCTGCATTAATTCAGCAGCCTCTAACGGAGCCTTGGTCCCAGAGTAGACAGTGAGTCAGTCACCCTGTCCACGGAACGGAAGAGGAAACACCCAGAGTAGTCAGTCACTCAAGCCAGCAAATAACATGCATCCATTTTCCAGTGTGAATAATAGTGACGGTTGGCCTCACCCAAGGGGATCGTGCTACCTGGCTCGCTCCAGCAGACTGCAGGACAGGAGGTGACTCTGGAAAGCAGGGGAAAGGGCACAGCTGCTCTGTGGGGCAAAGGGTGCCACTCTGCAGCTAACCTTTGAGAGCCATGAGCACAGGCAGCCTACCCACATATTAGTCTTTCAGCTTGTTTGGCTACTTGGAAAAACACCCTGCAAAGGTTAATGCCAAAAAAAATAAACCCAGGCTTCCAGTGGCTCTCATGACCCAAGCGGACTTTGAGAAGGCATGTCCCGGGAGCCTGATCACCAGCTTCCTATCTAAACCCGTGTGGACTAGGGGCTTCCACTAAATGCTGACTGCTCTCCGGGTGACAGTCACCACAATCCAGAGCCAGCACTAAAACAGATAGACAAACAAACGGAAGTGCCTTGCACCCCAACACTGCTCGGCAGTGACTCTACAGGGCCCCTGGAGCTGCAGTTAAGGGCAGTCGTGAGCAACCTGACATGGGTGCTGGGAAACCGAACTCACGTCCTCTGCAAGGGCAGCATGTGCTCTTAACTACTGAGGCACCTCTAGCCCCTCAAAAAGGCTTTGAAGTCTCTGTAATATTTCATTTATCGATCTAGGTAGTGACTGCATGTGTGCATGCATGTGTGTGTGTGTGTCTCTGTGTGTGTGTCTGTGTGTGTGTTTGTGTAATATTTATGATACTTACGTTTTGAACTCTTTTGCATGCACGCCATATTTCTATTAAAAAGTTGCATATTGACTGACTGTGGTACATATATCTCTCTTATCACCTGTTTCGCACTCCAGGTTCTTTTGCTTGTCTTCCTAACGCACCTCATGGAAGAGGATTGTTCTTCTTCTCAAACCTTGTTTCTTAGAAAGGGGTGGCACTCTTTTCCCCCCGAAAAGAATTTAGCAATCTCCCAATCGCTTGAAAGATTGTTAATAAAGCTACACCTGTCCTCAGGGGCTGCCACCTGGGGCTCTGGCTGGCCTTAGCTGTAGCAAGCTCTCTGTGCTTTGATAGCCCTGTACAATGCTGCTTGAACTCCATGCCACAAGGCAACACTGTAAAGAAGCTTAAAGCAGAGAGAATATCACAGTATTGCGGGTGAGGCGGAATTTTTATTTTTTTTGTTTGGGTTGTTTATGCACGCACACACCCAGGGCTTTCCTCACACCTCAGCAGTTGATGGCTGTAATATGGGTTAGAAAGAGTGGACTGGGATTTCAACCCGCTTCCACGGGGGTATCTATTTAAAAGAAAAGCCCCCTTCCCCGTCACTACTGTACCCTTCTTGTGTTCAAGAAAGTGTAACCACATAATAAAGGGCAAATTCCTGAGAATGACAACAGTTATTATACTGCCAAAGATGATGCAGGGGGATGGCCCCTGGTCGTTTTGGGGTTGAAGCCTTACCTCATTCAGTGCACACATCCGAGCAATGGAGCCAATGTTGTTGGTGATGGTGACCAATGTGGCTCGGGCGAGGTCTTCTTTGCTGATGGACTCTCTCTTTTCTTTGCTCATCATGTTGCCAAAGCTATGTTGGGAATATCATTGAGAGTGTCAAAGCCATCCTCAGGCAGGACCCAAGCTTCCACCAAGGTACTCTGGGAAGCACTATGAGTGATCCTTCTGAGACTCAAGCGAGCTGACTTGGCTCTCATGGCTTATAAGCAGACAGTATTACACTAGGAATAGCTGGCTGCCCCCTTCTTAGCAAGGGACAAAGTAGTAGGGCTATGAATGGGAGAGAAACTTGTAAGGCTTCCTAGACAAGAATGGAACAGGAGAAACTGTGGCACTTTTCCAGAACCTTCCTTCAAAGTTGCCTTATTTTAAGCACACGCGTCAAGTGGTAAACATTTCAGCGCTTCATTAAGAACAGGAATCAAGTCTGAGATCTGACGTGATAGATAGTTGCACCAGGCTGGTAGGCTGACATGTATTTAAGGGAAAAAAAAAAAACCCCAGAGAGCTAGGTGAACAGTCAGGGCAGAAAGATCGCTTCCTGCGGATTCTCTAAAGCTCCTAGCCACTTAGTCTCTACCTTGATGCTACGGCAGATCCTTGAAGGCCAAATCGTTCATAGTCTCCTCCGTAAATGTCCTTCACCAGCTTATCAACATTGGTGCTGTCGCCTTTAGCTGCCATGTCCAGAGCTTCTTCAAAGGTCTCACAACCAGTCAGCAAGCAACATAGGCCTAGGAATGTCCCACCTCCAAGACTGAAGGAACAATAAGGTTTATTTTTAAAATTTTTGCCTTGCGATATGCCCATCCAAGTCCCCAGCTACATCAAGACTATCAGTATGGATTCAGAATGGATTCAGAAAGATGCAGAAAGACAAAGGGGCGCTTCCTTGAAGAGCAGAGGGGCACCTAAATCAGGGGCCAGCGTTACCACAGAACTCGAGGGTGGACTGGATCTGAAAAGAGGGCAGCATGGAGATCAATCGTCCAGGAAAACTTGCCCCTGAATTTGAGAATATAACTGAGAAAGACTCTCACTGATTTCTGTTGTGAGACCTTCAGCCAGCTGCTAGCCTGAGTGATGTCTGCCAGCCTAAGTTCAGTCTGCTCGCCTATGGAAGGGGTCAAATCACGGTTTCATCTGTTTGAGTAGTCTGAGAAACAATGATGGCAGAACACCATAGGCGACTAAATGCAAATTCACGGGGAAAGAAAAGGAGTGTTCACACTCCATGACTGCAGAGCCGACACCCTGGGATGACAAAGCCGACTCATGACTGCCCCAGCAGCCAGCCTAGGAGGGGACCTTTCCTGACCCTGCTTCTCTAGAGTATTCTTCTCAATCCACCTTGGAAGTTTTGAGAGGAAAACTACTACCTCCCTAATGAAATAATGTTCTCTACTAGTCTTTGGGAAAGGGCATTGCTTATTTCTAATTACCACCCAATACTAAAAATAAAAAAATAAAAATAAAAAATAAAAATAAAAAAAAAAGGCACAAAAACGGTTCCAAGGCTTGATGCATGTTTTAAAACCTTTCCATTAGTTAGAAGGTTATGGTTCCAAAATAGTCCTTGTTGTCAAATTTAGAAATTAATTACAGTAGCTGAGACTAAATTAATTCAATATCAATATCAAAGCTACCCGGTGTCATGAAAACCCAATTCAGGGAACTAAGCTACAATTAGGAAAGCTATGGCAGGAAATAGAGCCTCAGTGCTTTCGTGCCAGCATGGCGTTCTCTCTGATTTACCATGCATGATAAATAGAGAAGAGTCAGCGGCCCATATCCACTGGTTCTGAAGCTTCAAGGAGCCACTAGTTCTGGGGGCAGGGGGGACGGGGGTGCATCTGGACACCAGCTTCTAACTCTCAGGGGGAAAATGAAGATTAGAAGAAGAAAGTGTATGATAATTCACACTGATTATCAATAACTGATATCAAAAAGACACCAGATTATAGACAGTCACATCGTTTTTAAAGTTGTATTTAAAATAAAACTGTGTCATACTCTCAGACTATGATTCTTGGCGGGGAAAATCCTTCAACTCATGAGTTCTTTTTTCAAGGACCATTTATGTCGCTGTGTACAACCTTGTCATGGGTGTGGCATCACGAGATCACAAGGAAACAAAGAGGAACACACAAAGACAATCTACCTTCATCCGCACACCAAACCCCACAAGCGTGTTTCATGAGAACAGCTGCTGTGTGTGTGCCGCCTACGTTTTCTTGTTTGCTCCTTAAATACTTTTTTTAAAAAAGTCTTTGTTTGAATTTTCAGCTTCAATACTTTTTTGTCCCTGACGATCTTTGGACCAAGGCATTCAACCACCAACTCCAAATGTAGGCATCTCAGGACACTGGCTGACTTAGAAAGAAGGTAACTCATCAGTGGATGTGTTGGTACAACTGAGAGTGGGAAGTAGGAGGAGAAAATGGTTCCATGTAAAACGCTGGCTGGAAAAGCCGCCATGCATCTGCACAGCTGGGGCTGCACAGCTGGGGCTGCACAGCTGGGGCTGCACAGCTGGGGCTGCACAGCTGGGGCTACACAGCTGGGGCTGCAGACAGGGAGAGAGGGATGTAATATCACAAAAGAGCCGCGGCTCTCCTAGCACTTGTTCTTACCCTCACCTCACTTTCTTATTCAGTCACGGCATTTCCTTGCTCTCAAGTTTCTTTTGGCACACATGCAGAGAAGTCCTCAGTATATCAGAGGCAAAATATATAAATAGGAAAGGGCACTGCATACCCTCACTGTTCATAGGTGAGAAGAAATCTTCAGTTACTCATTTTAGAAACAGAATTGGCAGTGCCTTTTGAGCAGTGGCCATCGATGGGCGTTCCTGAGTATTCCATTAAATTCCAGAATGACCAGGAGAGATGCACTGTTCCTTCCATGGAGGTTACAGGGTTTTCTTCTTTTTAATAGACTAGATGCTGTAATGTGCTAATTTTCCACTGATTTTTATACTGAGAATTGGGCTTGTGTGGATTGGGGGGAGGGGGGTGACTGTGCCCAATCTAGGAAGCAGTAAAAGCATACGAAACCAACCATTTAAAACATGTAAAAAGGACATAGATACCATGAGATAACATGGCATTTTACAAACACTTTACAGTTGGTAAAATGCTTGGTGAGCAAGCATGAGGGCTTGTGTTCCAATCCCTAGCAACTATGTAAAGATTTGGGCATGACCACGCATGCATGCATGCACACATGCGCCTGCAGACACACACACACACACACACACACACACACACACACACACACACACACACACACACACACGGCTACCCCAGTACTTAGAAGGCTATGTATGACTGGTATACTGTGGAAAACTCAAGGCCAGGTCTAGCTGCACAGTGAGACACTGCCTCAAAAAAACGAAATCAAAAATGAAATCCACCAAAATAACAACAAAATGCGTATAAGAAAAAAAAACATAAGAAAAAAAAACAGAATTAACAAACATCTAGGGTTACATCTCTTAGTTTATGAGGAGCAAAAAATTTTTAAAGTTTACACCATTTGCTTGCATCAGTGGTCCCCAAGGTCTGGGGAAACAGCTCAGGGGTCGAGAGCTTGCTTAACATCAGTGGCCCCAATGTCTGGGAATATACCTCAGTCATAGGGAGCTTGCTTAATACCAGTGGTCCCCAAAGCGTGTCTTATACATTAATTTTTACCACTAAGCCTAACTGTGTAACATCTGCTGATTTCTAACATGTAACAAGAGAAAACTTCCAAGCTGGAAGTGGTGGCACGCGCCCGTAATGTTAGCACTTGGGAGGCTGAGACAGGAGGATCACAAGGGGCATTCTTCACAACTTGGGGTTTGCAGGTACTACTTTATGTGTGAAGAAGCCACACCCCACAATTAGCTCCTTATCAGCTTCTCAAGGTGATGCCGATCCCTGGAGTCTGCACATCTGAGGACGGATCTGTGCTCTCATTCCTTAGCTACTGTGTATGCATCAACAGAAGTGTAACAACTATTTCTCACTGTGGAAAGCGTGTAGCTTGTTAGTACCCGGAGAGCAGCTTTACCAATTCATTTACTCCTAGGAGAAGTCTGTAGCTATTGTAAAACTTACACTTTCGCCAGGAAAACACTCTAAGGTACATCTGTTTAGCTGAGGATTCCTATCGCGAGACTCCTGTCGGTCCTAATGAGACCATGGGTTCAGTGTTTATTCCTGGCCAAGCAAGCAAGCTATATGTTCTTAATAAAAAAGATGTATGTTATGCCAGGAATTATGGTCCGTATCTTAACTCCCAGCACTCAGGAGGAAGAGGCACATGGATCTCTGTGAGGTTGAGGTCAGCCTGGTTTATATGATGAACTCCAGGCCAGTCAGGCCTACACAATGATAATGAGTAATAAATAATGAATAGTAATATTAAATAAATAAATAAAATCACAACTAAGAAACAGAAAGGTGTGTGCCTGGTAGCAGTTTCTAAACATATCACACACTGCATTCTGACCCATACCGATGTCAATCACAGTGTGTGTGTGTGCACCAGGGTTTCTCAACTGCAGAACTACTGCTTTTGAGTTTAGGGAAATGGGGGGGGTGAATCTATATATCTTCTGGTGTTGGAGGAGCTTCCCTAAGCATTACAAAATTTTATCAGTATCCCTGACTTCAACCTACTATATACTGTTGGGTCCCACCTTCAACTGTAACAGCTAGAAATGTCTTAAGATGTTGGCTAACAAGACCTTCCCCAGGGACAGAGAGACACTGACAGCTCGACTCCAATTCACAAAAACACACTGAAAAGGCAGGACTTCCCCGCTGCAGGTGAAGAGTGCTGCAGAGTTCTCAGTGCTGGAGGCAAAACAAACCAACAAAGAAATCAAGCAACACCTTTCATGGCAGAAGTGAGGATCCTGAGGCCAAGTAATGTGTCCTGTTCCTCTGTCAACGCTGCCGTCACCAACAAAGAAACGGCCTCAACCGCGTGTGCTAAGGACCCTCTGCATGGCTCTAGTCCTTTTCAGCTCCTCTAAAGATGGGTTTCTGTGGGCTGGCAGGTTGAAGGAGTGCTTCATACTGGTCAGCTTAATTTTGTTCCTAGTGGGCTCTCTTAATGACTTCTGACAACGGACCCTTCAGCCATGTCGAGCTGCCTATTAACAGGAAGCTTGAGACTGTTTGCCCTTCATGGTTTTTTGAGTACAAGAATAGATCAATAAGAATAAATAAAAGGCCACGAAGTATGCTGACCGCCAGGGGTCGCAGGGCTGTGTTCTGGTACCCTGCATGGCAGCATCCCAATGAGCTGCGCTGACTCCCTGCTTACCTGAGAGGAGGGAAAACCATTCCCTGTAAGCCTTCTGTTTGCTAGTTGTAATGATATGCTGTTTCAAGCTATCCTTCCTTCCCTGACACCAAAAACAGTTCCAAGAGAAAGTTTCTGTGAAGCATCTCTGACCATCCCAAGGCTTGCAGTTTCTGACATCCTACCAGCACTCAGTACCGACCACTACCTGCTGGCAAACTAATGTACACCACCCTCCTTCACCCAACCTGGGCAGGGCCTCCATTAGACAAAGACCGTGTGTTATAACCTTTACATGCATCATCTTCCTGTCCTCTAATTCATCATCCAATAAACTGGTTGTGACGACTCATGTCTATCTATACTCCCAGCACTCAGGGGGCAGAGGCAGGAGGTTAGCACAGGCTTACACACTAACCTTCAGGATAGCCTTAACTAACAGGAAGATCTTAAGCTCAAAACCAAACAAAAACAAACATCCAAGAAACAGCTTTTTGTTAGTATAGAAGCCCACCGTATTTCTTTTTAAAAAATGTATTCAATGATAATAAACTTTTTCTATTCTATACTGCTCATCAAGAAATAGGCACGGTTTAAGGCATAAAGAGGCTCTCCTAGTGAAGAGCATGTTTACCTGGTCCCCGTCACTCTTTTGTAGTTGTCTTTGGAGTACACGGCCAGAATGCTGACACCTGAGCCCATGTTAACCAGCAACATAGGGTACGGGTTATCCAAACAGTATGGCTTTTTTTGACACAACTCGGGATTTGTGGGGTTTTCGAAATAGTAGCATTCTGGTTTGCCGTTGAAGCCAACCGAGTCAACATAAAGCAGGCCCTGAATCAAACAGTCCAGTTCATCCAGTTTATGCAGCTGCAGGTCCGCAATCTACGAGAGAACAAAACCCTGTTAGATGCTGTAGTCTGAAATAGTGCTGTGAGGCACCTGGGAGGTGTGCGCTCTCTATAAGATTTGCTTTCAAAGCAAAGAAAAGCGCTCACACCCCTCCGGTGTGAAAGAGCGCTGACAAGCAGCCACCATAGGAAAAATAGCTATGCCACAAGGACAAGTGCTTCCTGGCTGTCAGCAAAGTACTCATTAGCATGTGAGATTGTTGGCCTGGATAAGGGCTCTTGTTTTTAACTCTCAGAACCTGAGAATGTGGTCTTATTTGGAAAGCAGATCTTTACAGATGGGAAACCTGAAGCAATCATCATTGGTCATCTGGATGGACCATCTCCAATGGCAGGAGACACATGCAGAAAAGGTCTGAAAGCCAGAGGAAAAGTCTTTGTAGAAGGAGACCGATATCTGAGTGTTGCACCATGATCTCTGGGGTACCAAGAGCAAGCGGGCACTGGAAAAGGCAAGCAGTGTAATCTCCCCACGGCCTCTGCAGAAGTGTGTGGATGCCAAGGCCTTCATTGAGGGCCACTGGCCTCAAGAATTTTGATGGAAGAGATCTCTGTAGTTGTAAGTTGCCAAACGTGTGGTAAAACATCACGAAGAACCCTACGTATGTCTGACAGACATACGGGGTCAAAAGGCCTGGGAGTGGAACAGAATCCACAAAGCCTCCTGGCACACTTGGCTCTGGAGCAGCTGGGCCTGGCTTTGAACTCCAGGTCTAAAACTTACTTAACAGAGGGGGTCTGAAGTGAGTTATGTGGCTTCTCAGTGTTGCCGTGACGATTCCATGATACTATACAAATGGCACCCACCACACAACAGGCCTACTAGCTAAGTGGCCCAGGACTGTCCTTTCAGAATTCTATGAGGTAAAACCTCCCCTTCTTGGGGACAAGAAGAGAGGGTGCTGAAATATATGTGATTAAAAACAAAAAGCAGAAAGGGAAGCTATTCTGGCTATTCTGGAGAGGAGGCAGGACAGCCAGAGGCAAGCGGGAAGTGGGACGCCATAGGGTGGGAGGTGAATATGAACAGTTAAACCCTCCTCCACCATTTTAGACACAGAGAGGAAAGGGGAATAGAGCTGGCCGCTGGCTGGTCGTATCCTTAGAAGTTGAATTCCTAATATCACTGCCTTAAGTTCAAGTCGGCAATCATTTTCCCTGACAAGTAACACACATAACATATATAATTCATACATACATACATACATACATACATACATACATACATACATACACACACACACAACTAGGGATGTAGCTCAGTGGTAGAGTGTTTGTGCAATATGCATGAAGCCCTTGGTTCAACCCCCAGTACTGAAAAAAGAAATCAATGATTTGATATTCCCATTCTCTCTCTCTCTCTCTCTCTCTCTCTCTCTCTCTCTCTCTCTCTCTCTCTCTCTCTCTCTCTCTGTGTGTGTGTGTGTGTGTGAGAGAGAGAGAGAGAGAGAGGGTGGGGTGACAAAAACCAGAACCCCATGAGGCTGGATTTGTGGCACATGTCTCCAGTCACAACACTAATGATGTTGGCATAGGGACATCATTAGTTCAAGACCTGCCTTGCCTATTCAGCTGCTAAAATAATATAAAGCAAATCACACCTCCCCCCCCCAAAAAAACATTTGTCACCATGGACAAAAATGTCCAAGTAGGTTCTGTTAGCCTTACTCAATGGTTGGAATAAGGCGTTAGGTAAGTTTCCGTAAGTGACACACTAGCAGCTAGCAGACGTCTTATGTCCGGGTGATTCTGTTTTCATCTTATTTGCTGCTCCTGTTCATGGGGCTTGGAAACAAACCAATACAGATGCTAGACAGACTTATATACTCTACTTATACTCTACGTTTTTCCAAAAAAAAAAAAGAGACATTTTTGTTGTGGTCATTGTTACAAAAGGTAAATAGCTACATCTCGGGAGATGGTTTGGGCCATAAAGCACTCAAGTTTCAAAGGTAGGCACGATGGCTTCAGACATGCAATCCTAGCTCTTGTGGGGTAAATACACGAGGATCCGTGGAGCCTCTGGTGGGCTAGCCTTGCTGAGACCTGGCCTCAAAGACAATAAGGTGACTAACACCAGCGTTAGCTACAGAATCAGAACAGGTCACTGGCTTGGCAATAGAAGTAAGGTTGATACACAGAAATAAACATTCCAAGTAGCCCAAAGCAAATGGGCCATAAATGTTTCCAAATATTTCATTTTTATCAAATGAAATGTTTGAATGATACACACAATTTACATTCTAAGAGGGCAATGCTACCAGTACAGAAGTGTCCAGAGGCCTGAAAACCTACAGGAAGATACACACAGCAGGGTGCATACTTTGTCTTCTTTTCTTCTCGGTTCTACAGCCTGAAACCTGTACCTCTGGTCACAGACGGGCACCTCGGCGGTGCCTTGGTTCTGTACTAAAGACTGGTCTTAATCACTGCTTAATAAACACCCAGTAAATGAGCAGGGAAAAGTGTCACCTCAGGAGTCGGTCAGCCCCAAGATTAAAAGTAGAGACGTTAAGTTAATCTGCTTAAATATTAATCACATGTTCATCAACAATATTGACAGCCACACATAGAGCCAACATCGTAAATATGGACAGAGATGCCCAGCTGGATGCCCTGAAACTACCCAGGGAGGAAGAAAAACTTGTCAGATAAGTAAAGGAAACATATACAGCTTTGGTCTGAAACACTGTTTCCACTTTCCCTTCAGAATGATTTTTACAAATACAGCAGAAGCAGAAAGCACACACATTTTCAGAAGGAGCCTAAGATCATGAAAGTCCAAAGGTAAACCGAGGTCACAGGTCACTTATGTAGAGATCCTGCGAATAAAGGAGAGATTCAAATACTGAGTCATTCTGTTAACAGAGATTTCTAAATAGGTAATCTGAAGTTCAGGATACTTTTCAGTTTGTCTGTGCACCTTGATTTACTTTGCAAAAAAGCTTGAAACTGGTCTTTAAGATTCCAGCTACAGAGAGATGCTTGCCATGGGCTGGAGTTTCCAAAGTCAGCGACAAAGATGCCAAAAGGGAGGGGAAGAAAACAAAAGGCGCCATGGACTGGCTAAAGCTAACAGAACGCCGAGCAGAGAGCTGTATCGACGGCTCAGGTCTGTAATTCACCTTCAGCCTGGTGCTGCACTGGGTGTGGCAATGAAACCAGTGCTGCTTCAGGAGCCTACATTTCAAGACCCAACTGCTTTTCAAGCTGCTCTGGTTTGGATGGTGGGGTTTTTTGGTTGGTTTTTGTTGGTTGGTTAGCTGGTTGGCTGGCTGGCTGGCTGGTTGGTTTTCCTCAAGTTTCCACGCACTGAGAGCACGGTTCCCAGGGTGGTGATGAGCCGATGGAACTTTCCCAACTGGCTCTCACCAGCACATCCAGCCCTGAAGAGTGTCTTCCCTGAAAGCTGGAAGTTGACCAAGTTTTCTGAGTCTCTCTGGCCAGGAGAGTCTCCACTCCACAGCCAGGGTACCGCAGTGCTGGGACTTTTAAAGTCTGTTATGGTAGTTCATGTCTGCATTCCAGCCCTGGCTGAGACAAGAGATCAGCCTGAACTTCAAAGGCAGAGCCTATTTTTTAAAAGAAAAATCAAGGACCCCAAATGCAAAGGAAACATTTTTTTCCTTAAAGGGAGAGGGGAGAAGGACGGGGGAGGGAGAGGAAGAAGAGAGGAGAGAGAAAGAGAGAGCGAGAGAGCGAGAGAGCGAGAGCGAGAGCGAGAGCGAGAGAGAGAGAGAGAGAGAGAGAGAGAGAGAGAGAGAGAGAGAGAGAGAGAGAGCGAGCTCCTGTCTGGGAAGTGTGGATTTACATGCTCCATTGTGCCCAGCTACACCTTTCTTTATGAGGTTAGACTGCCTGAGGCACTACTCTAGTAACCAAAAGCTGATGAAAACAATCATGTATATATCTTAATTATTAGGATGCATTCTGAGATGTATTATGTTGTTAGGGAACTTCGTCACTGTGCAAACAGCACAGAAGTGTAGTCACACAAACTGAGACAGGACAACATTCCTAGACAACAATCTTGGAGCTCTGCCACCCATGCTGTTGAACAAACGCTGTTGTGGAGCCCATGGCTGTGTACGTCCTCATCCTGACCTTAAATGGGCCCTGGATTATCAGGGCCAGCAATCCACCATGAGGCTTCCGCTAGTTTGAACACAGCGCAGGAAGCAAGATGCAGTGCAACCATGAGCGCTGGGAGCAAAAGCCTTGGTCTGCAGCATTTACTAATGCCCACGGGCTAATTCCTTTTGACCAGGGTCGATTGCAAAAATCCCAACCCGACTTCATGAAATGCAAAAACAGAAAGAGATGTGTTCCCGGAGCCTTCAAAGCCAGCAAAAGTGGCTCCAGGTTCCTTATTACTTGCAACTCTTATTAGCACTTTGGGGGTCTGAGTTATTGTGCAAGTCACCGTGGCAGAGAACCCCCTCCAGCAAACTACCCTCTGACTGCCCAGGTACACTACGGCACAACCACAACACGTTCCCCATAAATAAATGCAGGTTTACTTTGTAATGTGGAATGAATTTTGGCTTGGAATGGGGCCAGAATATCCAACAATTTCTCAAATCTCCGCTAAATAGTATCTTGTTTTTTGCTGCTTTGAACTACATATTCATGCAAAGCAGTGGTCTCAACATTGACGATTGTACAATCAAAGTATAAATCATATGTCTGAAAGTATGCAAAGGTGCACTATGTCCTGCAGAGTGAAAACTTCAATCCAGATTTAATCCAGTGTGCAACACTGAACCATCACATTCATCCCCACATCAAACTTGCTTTCGTTTTTAGTAAAAGTAAAATTATATGTATATTAAAGAATTGTGTTAAAATAATCTGGAGGTGGGCGGAGCGGTGGCTCAGCATTTAACAGTGTCCCCTACTCCTGTAGAGGACGCTGGGATGGTTCCAGGCATTCACATCCCACAGCTCACAGTGGCTTGGAACTCCAGTTCCAGGGGATTCAAAGCCCTCTTCACACCTCTACAAGCACGTGCACGCACACGCTCACATCCCCTACTAAACACACGCGCAAATGCACATAACTAAAAATAAAGTGAATATTTAAAGATACAATCAATTTCGCACCAGTAAATATTTTACTTGAATGCCTCTGTCATACACACCGATATACACGAGACTGCGTAACAGCTTCTTGGGGGGTTGGAGAGATGAGAGGACTAGCTGCTCACGACTCAGGTTTGAGTCCCAACATAGACATGGCAGCTCACGACCATCTCCAGGAGAGCCGAAACCCTCTCCTAGCCTCTGTGGGCGGCAGACATAGATATTAAAGGGTCCCTAGCCAGCCCGAGCGCAGCAAACGCAGCACTGGTGGGCATTGCTTTTCCCCTCTGTCTTCCATTAGGTCACACTCCTAAATCTAGTCACCAAGGTCCATTCTCTTATTTGCCCACTTCCTCCCTCTGAGGCTGACTTCCAAGGTCCGACTATCAAGGTTTTAAGTCCAGCAATCTAAAGCCCCCTTTGGCTACTCTAATTGACATGCCCAGTCTTAGACACTTTCCTAACACGAGGTTTCCCCTTTTTCCCTTTATAAACTACCACTTGCCTAGGGGCCACAGCTCTTTATCCAGAAGCAGTCCTTTGTCTCTCTGGGACAAATATCACCCCTCTCCCCGTCTTTTTCATCCTCTGTCTCCCATCTCTGTCTCTTATTCCCTGCCCTTTGTCTCTCTGAGGCAAACAAATGTTTGTGCTAAGAATTTGGTCTTGGGGCGTCTTGAGCCGATACGGTTTGTTTCCCGTGTGGTGCTCAGACATACATATAGACAAAATATCCACAGACATAGATGAATATTAAAAATGAAAACTTCTCGGGGTGAGGGAAGGAGTCGTGAGTGGAAAGGTTTAAAGGCTACGGCAACAGTGAAAGCGCTGGGGTCAAGAACACGTGAGAACCACTGGCTAGAAAGGAGATGCACGGCAGCCGTAGCTAGGAGTCGAGAGCGCTGAGGCCAGTACCGCACTCCAGCACGGGTGTGTGAGGAAGTGCACACTTGGTCCTAAGTGTAGCTGCCCTACCTAATTGAAAGGGCTGTTTTCAAGAGTCCCATGGGATGGCTGCCCTGAAATGCTTTAAAACTTACTCCTGACTAGTAAAATAGCTCGTGTCTTGGCTGGGGAAACAGTTCAGCGGTGAAACATTTGCTTAGCAAATGTGGGCCCTGCTAAAGAAACAAAACCACAACTCAAGTCTAATCGCAAGTTCAAAATACTTCTGGAAGGCCAGGCGGTTGTGGCGCTCGCCTTTGATTCCAGCACTTGGGAGGCAGACGCCAGGGGATCTATCACTGTGAGTTGGAGGCCAGCCTGTTCTACAAAGTGAGTTCCAGGACAGCCAGGGCTGTTACACAAAGAAATCCTATCTCGAAAAGCAAACAAACAAACAAAAACAAAATGCAAAGCCAAACCCAAAAAACTTTTGGAAACATTTCCATATGACTAATTTTTAGAGGGCAAAGACTCGCTATGTGCTTAATATTGAATGCTAAATAACAGGCTGGCTCAGGCTACATTTGCGAGTGGATTTCCTTGCGTGTTCTAGGTTAGTTTGTCAACGATAACTAACAAAGGGGCCAGAGAGGTGGCTTAGAGGTCAAGAGCAACCGCTGCAGAGTTCACACCTCACCACCCATGTAAAAACTGGCTGTGGTCCTGCTGTTACCCCAACATGGAGTGGACAGACACAGGGGGATCAAAGGGGCTGGCTGGCTCCAGGCTCAGGAAAAGACGCTGCCTCAAAGGAAAAAGAAGGATGGGCAGAGAGCACTGCATACCCTCCTCTGACCTCCGAGCGCACCCACCCACCCACCCACCCACGGGAGTATACGCCACCATGAAAAGCCATGCACACCTGTTCCCTGGGAAGATTCTACTGACCTGCCCCCAAACCACTTTCTATCACTTAGCTACAGCAGAGAAATGAGTTGCCAAACTTTATATATATGTGTGTGTTACACATGTGTATAATATATACATATATTTGTTTATTATAAACATTACAAATATTTATACTAAATATTAACATGTTTAATTTAATGTGTATTAAATATATATCAAAGTGAGCAAAATACAAATTCATGTTTTCGTTTTCTTTCCTCTTCCCCTCATTTGTGGTTTGTTGTTGTTTTGTTTTGTTTTGTTTTGTTTTGTTTTGAGACAGGGCTTTACTGTGTGGTCTAGAACTACTTACGTTATTCAAGCTGACCTTGAATTTAAGGAAATCCTTCTGCCTTTGCCTCTCTAGTGCTGGGATTGAAGCAGGCTCAACCACAACAGACACATGCTGTGTAACACATTTCACTTCCAGCGTGCTTTTCTAAAAGACACTGGCTCTGAGAGTCAAATCAGGACAGAGCAGGTCATTTTACCAAACCAAAGGCAACTTGCACATTGATTCTGAGTGACAGGCTGTAATCGGCAGGATTTTTTTCTTTTCACAAAACAGACTTAACAGAGACCAGAGAGAGATACGTTTCAAACAAGCTTGGCGAATGAGAATTCTAACCTCAAAGATGGTTTTTCCATTCTCTATCCAATAAAAGAGGCCGATTGTGAGGTGGAACGTCAAACTGGAAGAGAGCGGAAAATGTCATTGTCTACAATCAATTACGCCTGTAATACCACAAGTTCATTCCCAGGTTAATAATGAGAACCAAGGTGAGAAGTCACATGTCCAAATGATCCAGCCTTACCCTTCCCTCAAGATTCACCACCCAGCTTTTCGCATTGTTCCTTTGCAAGACTTTTCCCTTTTGTTTTTCCCTCTGTGTACAAGGGAGGTACATGCATGTTGCACATGTGTGTGCCAGGGCGTGTGTGCCTGTGAACATGTGACTAGATAGAGAAGGGCCAAGGGTACCTTCTATCAGTCTCCACCATTTCCTGACTAGGCTGAGGGTCGGCAAGCCTCCTGGTCTGTGGTACTCCCTCCCACCCAGGGTTGGGGTCAAAGGTGCATGTGCAGCCCCACCTGGTTTTCTCACAGAGGCGCTGAGGGGCTGAGTTCAGTGCGGTGGGGTTGCACAGTACGCGCTCTGAACAAACTGCTAGGCTCCCAGAACGTCTTTACACTGAAACCCGTATAGTGAAAGTGTCTCTTTCCCTGATTGCATACGACAAAGATCACCTTCGTACTCCGTATATTCAGAGCATAAATCTTACTTCAAAATAAAATAAAAAGAATATCTTCTTCTGGCATCTACTGATGTTAGCTTTGGGCTGAACAAAACTCACATGTGTCCTGTACAGAAAATAATGTGGGGTTTTATTCCTCTAGATTTTCTGTTAAGACTACGATACCTCATTAATGCCCTTGTTGAAGTTAAGAAAAGTACGAATGGAATATTAGATTTATGTTGTTGTAGTCATGGCAGAGAACGAAATATTAGAATTGGTGGATAAAATATCCTGCTACAAGATTAACCATAATCTACACTGTTCTGTGCTGTTGTGAATAACCAGATCATGTGGAACGTCGTGTTTAGACAGTGGGATTGTTGGTTGGTTCATCAGTGCCATATAGCTCCTGAAATTGATTTTACCTATCTCTTTGTCTACTGAGGGTCTGTGTGTGTGTGTGTGTGTGTGTGTGTGTGTGTGTGTGTGTGTGTGTGTGTGTGTGTGTAATAGTGTGTGTAGAGCTCAAAAGACAAGTTACAAGAGTTGGCTCTCTGCTTCCACTGTGAGGGTGCTGGAGCCTGAACTCAGGCTGCCAGGCATCTTTACCCACCGAGCACCTCACCAGTCCACATCTTATATTGGGTTGGGTATCTGTGCCCCGGCTTACTACATCATTAATTTTGAAAACTAAACAGACCAATCATAAATTTACTTAAGTCAGGAATAGAGGATGTTGCTTGTAATCCCAGCCTGAGAGGCAGAGGCAGGGGGATCAGGAGTTAGGGAGACACTGTAAGATCCTCCCTCAAAGAAGTTTGGTTAGGACAATGACCTAATGAGCATATTCAATGGAAAAATTTTTTAAGAAAATAGGGGCTGGAAAGATGGCTGAATGGTTAAAACTGCTGACTGCTCTTCCCGAGGACCTGAGTTTGATTCTCAGCACCAACACGGTGGATTGCAGCTGTGACTAAAGTCCCAGGGGATCTGGTACTCAGACCTACGTGCAGGCAACACCCATGCACGTAAAACAAAACCCTTTCACTGGAATTGAAGAAAGTGACTCTACGAGGAAGAAATAACAAAACAGAAATTGAACTTACTGGACTGAAAATACCGTGTAGAAGAGTCTAATTTAACGACTATCTCATCAGTTACAGCCTTTTCAGTTTATTCTAAATTGGAGTAGCAATTAACACTTCCAAAAAAATGTTAGGTACATTTACTAAATTATGTAGGATATAGTTGTCACAACTTACAACTGCTAACTATTCAGAGTCTGCCAAAAAGCTTTTTTTTAGCCACAGTAATGGAGTTCTCAAACTCCAGAAGCAGTGTGATTCTACACAATAACATGACTTTAAACACATGTGCTTCAGGGTTGGTCAAACTGTTTAATCTCTTTCTGTGTGTGTGTGTGTGTGTGTGTGTGTGTGTGTGTGTGTGTATCTGTGTGTGTGTATCTGTGTCTGTGTGTGTCTATGTCTGTGTGTGTGTCTGTGTGTGTGTCTCTGTATGTGTGTCTGTGTCTGTGTGTGTGTCTGTGTGTGTGTATGTCTGTGTGTGCGTCTGTGTGTGTGTCTGTGTGTGTATGTGTGTGTGTCTGTGTGTGTGTGTGTGTCTCTGTGTGTCTATGTATGTGTGTGTGTCTGTGTGTGTATGTGTGTGTGTGTATCTGTGTGTGTCTGTGTGTATGTGTGTATGTATGTATGTGTGTGTATTTGTGTGTGTATGTGTGTGTGTGTATTTGTGTGTGTCTGTGTGTATGTGTGTGTGTGTGTATGTCTCTGTGTGTGTCTGTGTCTCTATGTGTGTGTGTGTGTGTGTGTGTGTGTGTCTGTGTGTATGTCTGTGTGTGTGTATGTCTCTGTGTGTGTGTCTGTGTCTCTGTGTGTGTGTCTGTGTCTGTGTGTGCACGTGCGCGCGCCCGCATGCTCGCTCTCATATCAGGTAGCCAGAAGAGGATGTTGGATTTCCTAGATGTAGAGTTACACGTGGTTGTGTACTGCCCAGTGTGGGTGCCTGGATCCAAACTTTAGTTCTCATGATTGAGTTGTAAGCGTGCTTAACAGATGCACCATCCCTGTAGCCCCTAGAGCAGTGGCTCTCACCGTCCTAGTGCTGCAGCCCTCTAGTGCAGTTCCTCATGTTGTGGTGACCCCAGCCATAAAATTATTTCCTCGATACTTCATAACTGTAATTTCGCTACTGTTATGACTTATAATGTAGACGTCTGACCTGTGACCCACTGAAAAGGGGTCACAACCCACAAGTGGAGAACCACTGCTCTAGAGGATATCTTGACCCTTTCTAAATCTGTAGCTTTCAACAACACCCAGGAGTTTGGAGTTTGGATACTTATGTGCCTTAATGGTTACTGATGCATTTGACTAAAACATTTCTTTGGCTGAAGTATTTATAACTTCTCCAGGTTTCTATTTCAATGTTACCTCATCACAAAGAGACCCTCGCAACACTTCCTATCCCTCTTACTCTGTCCCTATTTCTCCTTCATGATACACACACCCGGACACACACACAAACACAGACACACAGACACAGACACAGACACACAGACACACACACACACACACACACACACACACACACACACACACACACAATGTATATTCACTTGTTTATCTGACCATTGATGACCAAGGTGGTGAAGGGATTTGTTTTGTACATAACACTACTTGGCACATTGAAGGGGTGTGATAAATTATTTGTTGAGTGGGTGAAGAGCTACACACAAAAAGAAGACAGGAGAGCCCACCCATCCTCAAAAACTTTGGATACGAGCACATCGTTTATTCTAACAGGACTCAGAAAGAAATCTTTCTTAATTTTGTCTTCACGTTGGCCAACACTTACCATAGAAACTGGTCCAATATTGATTAAAAAAAAACCAACTTAGCCAAAGAGCTTAGCAAATACTCCAGACTTGCCCCCTGTTCTGGTCTATCCGGTAGGCTCCGACCACTGCCTAAAGGACTATACGACCTTTCTCCACTGAGAACCTTAAGAAACACACTTGCTCATGGCCAATACACGTTGAGTAATCTGTCTCCTAGAACATGAATAAACCCTGCGGAAGGATGGAGGTGTGACAAAGGTTGCATAAATCCATGAGGTCATCTTGGTTCACTTCAGGGTCTCCAGTGCACAGACAGGACAGACAGCGTGTACTTGAAGACTTGAGGAACTTAGCACATTCTCACAGAAAGTCATTTCTCTTCTGAATTAAAATGGAGTCCAAGCCCAGGTCTTACCCAGCAGGCATTACTATACAAAAGCGTCTAATGGGCCTGCAAGCTTTAAAGCCTTCACACAGAGCAAGGATGTTATGATTCAGTTCTTTTGTCCAGGATGCCTTTCCCTGCCTCCCCACATGGTTCTCACTGTTGTGCAGAGGCTGAAATTGAGGCCCACAGCAGGAAGAGGACTAGAATTCAGGTTTAGTTTGCTCCACCTGCCATGGACTCAAGTCTAATTCTCAAGTCTGCTCCTTAACCATTTTGCAAGTGGAAGCTGACTGGGTGTTGAGTCTTTTTGTGAGGGGAAGGTACCCCATGTGTCAATTTAGCAAATGGTTCTATCAAGTTCTATAGCTGTGCGGGGAAGGATGATGACACAAAGGAAAATGGCTAAAACCGGGAGGTAACCAGTGTCAACCAGGACACTGCTGGATGACCACTACCAGCTCCTCTGGAGAGCGCCCACTGCAGGTTCAGTTTGTACAGTGCATGCACCGCGAGCCTGGGCCTGCTTTTATTACCAGCAGCCCACCCG
This sequence comes from Rattus rattus, assembly GCF_011064425.1. Lineage (NCBI taxonomy): Eukaryota > Metazoa > Chordata > Mammalia > Rodentia > Muridae > Rattus > Rattus rattus. The sequence continues at coordinate 34,450,108 of NC_046155.1, forward strand.
TGCACTGAAATTACTCACTGAAATCAGTGACGTGAATGGTGTTCCTTTTGGTGACGTGATGTGTACCTTTTCAGCTTTATTAAACACCATGAGCAATGTCTTCGTTCATTATGCAAGAGTGACCAGGATCCAGTCACATTTGTCTGAGACAAACCACAGTGCCACAGGCTTTGAAAAATGCACCCTACAGCACATCTCACAGATAGGTTTTCAACTGCGAAAAGTGGGAGCGAGCCTGAAATCTTCCAACCTTCCCTTCACCTATGTGCACGCACCTACCCAACTGCCCATACTCTCTGAGACAGATCTACTTCTTCTTCAATTTTATGCTCCCTTTACCCCCACAGAATGAAACTAGACAGTGCAGAGACTACTATCTTGACTGAGGAGATGGAGAGATTAGAAGACAGATGTTAAGGGATTGCTAAATAGAGAGAAGCTGGGCTGAATGTTATTTCTCCATATTTGACACTAAGCGCTCTACATTTTAAAATGCTACTCAATGACGAAGGAATTCACCTATAAGCAATAGTGAAGTCGGCTTTCGTTTTGTCTGTTTTGAGACAGTGCTAGCCTTGGTCCTTCAGCCTCTCCCTCCCAAACACTAGGGTCGAAGGCATGAGCCATCACAGCCAAATATTTTATTTTTATTAAGAGAAACTTCTGAATGGCATCCTCTCTCTCTCTCTCTCTTTCTCTTTCTCTCTCTCTCTCTCTCTCTCTCTCTCTCTCTCTCTCTCTCTCACACACACACACACACACACACACACACACACAAACTTCTGAATGGCATCTCTCTCTCTCTCTCTCTCTCACACACACACACACACACACACACACACACACACACACACACACCCCAAACCTGAGACATGTACGAGAACAAACGGATAGGAAAAGGATAGGAAAAAGTAATCTTTCTGAGTTAGATGAGCAGAAAGCCTTCCTGTGGGCCTCAGTCTCTGTATCCATAGAACCAGTCTTACTCTTATGTTACTCAGTGTCTAGGGAAAATCCAGTACTAATTGAGAAACGTATCTCTGAAGGTGATACATACCACCCTGTCTCTATACATGCCACAGCAGTAACTGCTCGATCCCAGCACCATGTAAATCATCACCGCAGAATGTGACTGTCACCCCAGGTCTTGGAGAAAGAACCACTAGCTTTGGTTATTATCTTTGGCTATGTACTGAGTTCAAGGCCAGCCTATGCTACCGGGTGAGGATGATCACGAATGTTGAGTACTCAGTTAAGAGTAGGACATATTTCCTCATTTAACCTTTCTTGGAACCACCCTATGAACTAGGTCATATATTTGTTATCATGTGGAAGAGGAAACCATGGCATGGACATGTCGAAGTCCCAAGGTTAATTCAGGTCTTTAGCATGAGATGACCAGGTTCTGATCATATGAGAGACCTGGCTGTTCTAAGAAGGGCAAGCCCAACCTACCATTCTGAAGTCCTCCTCAAACTTGAAAGCCCCACCTCCCGTGGCACAGAGGGTGGTGTGAAGGCTGGAGAAGTTCTTCTCGCTGCCCATCTGGATGAACATGTGCATGGCACAGGTGGGGAAGCGGATGAAGTGCAGGTTCCCTTTGCGCCCGCACATGGTGAGGTTTTTCAGTTCCAGATGAACGTCTCGGATCCCAGTTTTGCCATAGGCAGTGTTAGAGGTCAAATACTTCCGGATGCTCTTCAGGTTCTCCACTTCTTCCTGCTCTTCTTCTGCCGTGATATCCTTCGGTTCAAAGTAAACCAACTTAACCAGGGTTCCACCAATATCCATGCCAAACCACGGGAATGCTGGGGGACAGAAGAGAGAAGGATGAGGCCACAGGACGCGACATATGAAAAGCAGACTCGGTGTTTGAATATTCAATGTGGAAATGCACTCCACACTAAACTTCCTTGAAGTCAAACGCAAATCTAAAGGAAGGTGCAGAGAGAGAGAGAGAGAGAGAGAGAGAGAGAGAGAGAGAGAGAGAGGTTCCTGAGGTACAGCTGCTCACAGCCACTCCGAGTTAAGCAAGACAGCATAGAATTCTGCAGAGTCCAGCAATGGTTGTGCTTTGGGGACGCCAGTACCTCAGCGGTGCTATTCCAGGGCTTAGAGGCATGTGTGGCATAGGTCAAGCTCTACACGGTACTTTATAGAAATCTTAGCCAAAGGGTAACACACCTGTTAAGTCAGCACACAGGAGCTGAGGCAGAGGAACTGCAAGTTGAAGGCCAGTCTAGACCACGAGTGAGACTCAGTCCCAAAGAAAAGCAGGGGAGGGGAGGGAAAGAAAAAAGAGGAGAGAGAAGAGACAAGGCTGGTTTGGGAGCAAAAGGGTATCTATGACATTTTTTTCTTTTGTTTTAGCGCTACAGATTATCTATATAAACCCTTGTCAAAGTGTGTCTATTGAGATCTCGAAACTACCTTTCTCTGGTGGCAGATCCACCTGGTTTTCCACTCTGGAGGTAAAGGGAAAGGTGGAGAAGGAAAATATCTCTGCACAGGAAGTCTTTCCTAAACCTTATTACTGTCTCACTCATGACTCCAATCGCTCAGGCAACAGTTGGTAAGCAGTAACTTCCCCAATGATCTACAAACATGGGGGTTGGGATGTACGTCGGTTGGTAAGGTGCTTTGTGTGGCATACACAGAGCCCTGGGTTTGATTCTAGCATGGCAGGGTGACACAAGTCTGTAATCCCAGAGCTTGGAAAAAGGCTCAGAAGCTCAAGGTTATCCTGGGAAACACAGTGAGGGAAAGGCCATTCTGAAATAGACACCCATCAGGAAGGAAGAAAGGGAGGGAGGGGGAGAAAGAAGGAGAAAGAAAGGCAGACAAAATCTGTAAGAGTTTAACAGCAACAAATTCCACTCAGAAGAGAAAGTTAACAAAGATACTATAAACTTTGCAAACGTTTACGATGAAAATGTCTCCAGCACAGTGCACTGACAAGGGCTGGGGAGTTTGCTTGTCCTAGCAAGTGGTAACCAAAACATGGAAACCGTTCGCCCTTATTAGAAAATTGATCTTAAAAACGACACTCGCTGGCCCGATGTCTAAAATGCACTCCTGCATGGTTCAGAGTACAAAAGCAGCGGGGTGTGATAGCAGAAGCCGGATTAGTACTCTGAGGGACGGCTTCCTGGAGCAGCAGTCAGGAGGGGCTGCCTCTCCTGCCTCTCTGGGTCTAAGCCTCCTTGTCTCTGCAGGGAATTAGCCTGTTAGAATAGTCTCCGGCTCCCTCCCGCCTCAAACATCACGAATCCTTCCAGAAACATACAGGACAAACTATAGATTTCCCAACTCTAAATGCTGCCAGGAGACTTTCTTGGTGGAAGAGTCTGATGTGCTTGCAGGTGCTTGAGCAAGCCCTGTGCTACAGCTGAAGCCTGACTCATCAAAGGACAGAAGACACTTGCCAGGGGATAGGAAGGGAGGGGATAGGAAGGGGAGGGGAAAGGAAGGAGGGATAGGATGGGGAGGGGATAGGATGGGGAGGGGATAGGATGGGGAGGGGGTCTTCTGCAATATTTGAAGATAACAGTTTTGGAGCGTGTGTGTTAAAACTACAAGTAGCTGTGCTGGCCACCTAGAGCAAAAAAGGTGGAGGCGGGTGATCTCTGTGAGTTCAAAACCAGTCGAGTTCCGGGACAGGAAAACGAAGAGAAAGGAAAAGGAAGGAAGGAAGGAAGGAAGGAAGGAAGGAAGGAAGGAAGGAAGGAAGGAAGGAAGGAAGGAAGGAAGGAAGGAAGGCAAGCAGGCAGGTCCTGAGCCAGGTATGGGGTTCATGTCTGGAGATGTCTGTAATCCTAGCATCCTGGGAGTTGAGGCAGAAAGATTTGCCTGTTTGGAATTTCAAAAGAGCCTGCGATACAGAAGGAAAGCCTGCCTCAACAAAACAAAACAAGCAAAACAGTTTAAGCACTCAAGGAGTACATATACGCCTGCTCGCTATAGAATCTTCAAGAAGGTCTAATGGGGATGGAGAGAGAGCTCCGTGAGGGGTTGTTTGCACACGCTACTCTTCTTCCATTCCTAGTATCAAGGTTGGGTTCCTATCTCCAGCTTTGGAGGAATCCAATGCCTCTGTTGGCCACCTCGGGCACACGAGCACACATGTGTACACACAGGCACACATGCACATCATTTAAAGTTATTAAAAGTAAATCTTAAGAATAGAAAATGATCAGATTAACGCAACTATTAAAACAAACTAAAAACCGAGGGTAAGTCATTCAACAAAGACACTAAGAGCATGACGTCTAAACTGGGGACACTAGACAGCTGTAAACGTGGGATTCCTTTCCCCAGTTTTCCATTAATGAGAAAAGCAAAAACAGGATCCGGGCAGTGTATACAGAGATGCAATTATGGGACTTTAGCTCATTTCTATTTTGCTTCTTGCTTTGAGGCAGGGTCTTATGTAGCCCAGGCTCATAACTCAACGTGTATCTGAGGATCACCTTGAACTCTCTGACCCTCCGGAAGCTTCCACTTCCTAAATCCTGGGATTACAGGAAGGTGCCCCACACCCAGTTTCTGTGGTACTGGAGATTGAACCCAGGCCTCATGCATTCTGGGCAAGCGCTCTACTAACAGAGTTACAGCCTTTTCTACCTGGTTTTTAAAAATTAAAAAAGGGGGGGGAGGGAGAAAAGATGGATGAGAGAAACTAACCCCCATTTTTATGGATGCGAGTTTACAGAGAGTTACACAAGACTCTGAAGAGCCAGAGATGTTGGGATGAGGGGCTGCCCAGGCAGAGGCTAGACAGACAGAATGAGAGCCCTATATTCTGGCAACTGTCTGTGCAGGCTGCAGTTAAAGGCTTCAGCAACAGTGGGAAACACCGTGCGGCCAGAACAAACCACATAAAGCCTAGAGAGCATCACTTGTACACCAGCAATCCAGAACTGACCCAGCCAACGGACGCCAAGCTCCAAGAGGAAGAGCCCCCTCATATTTGGTTAAATCTTGATAAGCACGGAAAATGACTGACTCTTAAAAGATCCCTGAACATCCTGCAGATTATCTAGAAGTCTTGCCACTTCAAAGCTTCTGTTGGCAAAGTGTCAAACCAACAGGGGAAAAAAAAGTATAGAGTTATAAAGATTCAGCACCATCTATTAACGGCAGTTTGGGCTAAGATAAAAGAGAGCAAGAGTTGGAAGGATTGTATTAATTTAAGCAGCAATGGAAATTCAGACCTGGGGATGGGGGAAAGGAGTCGGAAAGGGGAGACTAAGCACCAGCTCAGGAGTACAACAAGGGTCTAGAATGAACTATCCCTAGGATGATGGGAAGTGGGGACAGAAGAGGAGGGAGAGGAGGATTGGTTTCTTTACCTATTTCACATCTTTTTTAAAAAAAAAAAAAAAGAGGATAGGTGGTTGAGAGTCAAGGTCTTGTCCTATAGCCCAAGCTAATCTGAAATTTACTTTGTAACCCAGGCTGGTCTGAAACTTGTGCACCTCCTGCCTCAGACGCCTTACAGAGTCTGGCCACCGTGCCTGACTTCCACTTCCTACCATCGTGAACACAGCAATGCTCTTCTGCTCGCACTGCAATACTTTTCCAGGCACGCGTATAAATTGTGCTCATCTTCCTGACATCAAGATCTGCTTTTAACCTAAGCTTCCCTTACAGCTACCCTGGCGATGGAGATAGGAGAGAAAAGGAAGGAAGAAGGAAGGACGTCCCGTGTAGCCGCCAGTGCCTCGCCCACCACAGATGGATGTCCAGATATGTAGATAAACTCAACCGAACTACTCTGCCTACCAGATACCATGCCCATTCTAGACACAGAATGCTAGCACTCACCCCTTTTTCTTCCTCCCCAAACCAGATGTCATAACCAAAATAAAACAAAGGGCTGATCTAACTCAGAGGTAAGAGGCTTGTGTAATTCAGTGCAAGGCCCTGGGCTAAACCCCCAGAGGGGGAGGAGGTTGAGAATAAATACACCGGAGTAATCATCAATAGGAGACCATGTTCAAATTTCACAAGAACACTTCCATAAACAAGTGTTAAGTAAAAATTACAAGAGGCCACTATTTGGACTCAGCAACTCCCCTACTCCCCAAAATTCCAGGCTGACAACCTACATGGAGTCATTCCCGCCCGTCTGAAACTAAGCTATTGGTTTGACCTTCTGAAAAATCTGAGTAAGACAACCCCAGCCCAACCCAAAGAAGCCAGCTTCTACAAGCATGACATTGAAGCTCCTCTGGCCTAATCCTTACACAAGCAAGCAACCTAGCTGTGAGTCACTCCTAGCTATAAGCCAAGCCTTGGAGGCTGAGACAGGAATGCTACAAGCAGTAGTCTAGCCTAGCCTATTCAGTGAGCTCTAGGCCAGCTAGGGAATACAAGTGAGATCCTCCTCCTGAGAGAACAAAAGCCAACAAGGGAAGGAATGACTTGATGACACGAAGTTGTCAATTAGATTTCTATTCTGTTTTCCTTTCTCTGAAGGAAACGACTTTGGAATGACAGGCTTATTTACATTTTATTATATCTGCTTTCAAGGCCCTTTCTGCCTGTACCAAACACCTTCGTTTGGCCCCCTGGGAAACTGCTAGATTTAAAAGTTGAAGAGAAAGCCAACTGAGCTCAGTAGCCTTGGGATTGTGGAGGAGGCTCAGTGGGTGAAAGTAGCTCCCGCTAAGCCTGGATTAGATCCCTGGAACCCACCCACACAGCCAGAGAGAGAGCTGGCCTCCGACCACCACATGTGCACTCTGGCGTGCATGCATACACACTGATATGAAATCAATAAATATATGTATTTTTTTTTAAAAATCAATAATCTCAACTGTTGGGATTCTGTACTTTGACAGACAGTGTAAGTAAATATACCTTTGTTCTGCAAAGCAGGGAGGACTGGGTATTATGAGCTGCTGCAATCGGACCTGGCCTGTTGTCACTAACAGCTCAAGAGTAATGACACTGGGAGGTGAGCGAACAGGCCCCAAAGAGTGAGAGGCAGACCTGGGAGACGGGGACACACCTGGCGGAGCAATGACCTGTGAGGATTTGAATGGCAGATAAGGAGTGCACCTGAAGAATGGGCTGGCGGAGAGTTTGAAAGTCAAATGCCAGCAGCCTGTGTTGGCTCTCTCCAGGCACCGCTGACTACATTTTTAAAGTGAAAATAGTTGCCTGGTTTAAAGCCGAAAAGCAAAAAAAAGTGGGGATGTGGTCACTAACCAAACGCAGTGGGATGCAAAGTCAGGGGAAGGGGGCGAGGTGAGCGGGGAACAAGCCAGGAAGTTTGAGTGGAAGTCTGTGAGGCGGCGTACGCCCAGAGTCCAAACACTCAGCGCGTAGAGGTTAGAAGCTCACAGTCACCCTCAAAACCACAAAAACAAAATAACACTTGAAAAAAGAAAAATCAACAAGCAATGTGAGCGGGACAGGGAAGGAGGGCACAGGAGTCACTGGAGAGCAAGGCCTCCTAAGCTAACCGCTTTAGGGGTGGGCTCATTCTTGAGCATGCGCAGTTTGGGGCATACTTCAAGAAGGAAGAATGGTGGACACACTTTGGGCCACATTTGCCTCTAGGTCGGGGAATAACTGTCTGAAGAGTTAAAATGCCTCTGGGCATGCTCAGCCTGTGCCACAGTTTTAGATGAAGAGGGATAGGGCGATTTGAAGGTGTAGTGTTAATACGAAAGTCTGTCTGCCTTGCCTAAGAGTCAGATCTACGAGGCCGGGAGAAACCATCTGATGAAAACCGAACCTAAAAAGGCCTCTTGGTGAAAAAAGGTCCACGTCCACGAGCAGTTCACGCGCTTCCCCGCCTCGTTCTTTGTGTGAGAGCTGCTGTCTCTCGCTGTTAGCTAGGATGTCCACACCAAGATGAGTTAAGGTGGTGGTTCTCAGTGGCCCTTTCAGACAGTCCCTTGGGTTATGATGACCACCACCACCCAACAATCACATTAATTCATTGCTACCTCATAACTGTGATTTTGCTACTGTTATGAATCATAATCTCCAATATGAATCTGATAGGCAGGATATGCAATCTCTGTGAAAAAGTCGTTTGACCCCCAAAGGGGTAGACGCCCACAGGTTGAGAACCTCCAAGTTAAGGTGATAAAGGTGATATTATTTGGTTGGGGGTTTTTTTGGGGAGAGGGGTGTTGTTTTGGGGCTTTTTTGGTTTTGGGGTTTTTTTGTTTGCTTTATTTTTTGATTTTTAGCTCAGCCCTACAATAAAAATTGGGGCTGGGGCGGGGGTGAAAGAAGCTTACAATGTCATCTCCCAGCAAAGCCAGACTGATTCAAAGTGGCAGCCATTATGTCAGTAGACGAGCTTGGAGGAAGCAAACATCGTACGGCGTGCAGCAAACACAAGGAAGGGGATGTTAGAAATGTCAGGGATTTGCTACAGGGATGTGGGATGCGACTAGAATCAGATACGAAACTGATTCCGTATGAAGATGTACAGCCCTGGGAAAGAACGAGCCCGGAACCGCACAATCAGGAAAATGGCCCAAGACTGCTGGAAACTGGGATTCTCTGAGTCAGAGAGCAACAGATAAAGGTGAAGGGCCAACTCTCTAGCATTTGGTCAAAGGACAAGATTTCCTACCATGGGGCAGGGGGAATAATTCCAGCACCCTGGACTTGCTTAGCAAGCCCTCTAACTGCCAGCATGACTTTATTTTTGCTTTTTATTTCAGTTGGACATTTCATTCTACAAAACGCAGTAAGGAGGCCAAAGCAAAGACAGTTGTGTTTATAAAGTCTGAAGGAAGCAGAAACAAAATGACAAAGAGTAGACTGGTCGTTCCGACAGGGAGGGCCAGGGAGACAGAACAACAAAATGACCGGCTAATGGCTCAACACGCGGTCATTTCAGGTTGTTCCTTGTGTGTAAAGGTTAAGCCAGCGCTACCACCGAGGGAATCCCTGATCTGTCGGTTCAACTTGTTCTGCCTCACTATTGCCTATTTGGTGCTGTGTGTACTTGAGGGTGCAGGTTTGCAAGTACTCGGGAGCATGTGGAGGTCAGAGGTCAACTCTTGGGAATCGGTTCTCATCTTCCACTGTGGGGATCCAGGGATCAAACTTAAGCCCTCAGGCTTGTGGGGAACGTGCTTTTTATAAAACCCAACCATTTCACTGGCCCTCAACCTGGCCTGGTTGGGAGATTGGGATATTATTTTCTGTAATCTAGATTTCGTGGAAGATAAGATAAACAGCTTACTTTCAGGTCAGCGTTGATAACTCCAGTGTGGGTGTTCGCTCCTGATGGGGCTTCATTCAAAACAGTAACTGCCTGTAATTGTTATCTGACAGATGGCTTCCAAGGGTGAGGACATTGCTTGAGGACAGTTGAAAAGCCGAGAAGCCCTCCCTCGGGCCCCAAAGGGGCATTCTCCACTTGGGGGCAGATCGCCCAGCAAGATTTTGGAATCCTTTCTGTATTTTAGAGTGGCTCTTTGTGTGACTCCAATCCACTCCTTTCTAGACGGCATGGCCGCGTCGTGTGCACCGACTTTCCCAATCTTTGTTTCGCTACCTTAGTATACAATAAATGGGAGGAGCATGGAGAACAAATACCTTGTCTTTTGTTCAGAAGTTTCCAAGTCAGCAGGGATCACACCCAAGTTTATTTAGAAATGACTTTCTATCACCCAATTTAGAGCCCTGATTTAGGCATCACCGGGATGCTGTGACTAGCCAGGGCACTGTGGGACAGTCTCCTTTGAAGAAAAGTAGGATGTATTTCATCCGCATGACGAATATCTGGTCAGCGGAAGGACACGCTGCAGCAGCCGCTTGGGCTACTGACCGGATAATTCTGATCTTTTCCTTTAGACCCAATGAGGTTAGATAGCAAGCCCTGACATTTGATAACTGACCTGGGCAGTGTCCCTAACCAGGCTACAGAGTTGTGAATGTGTGCTCTTTCCAGGCAAAAGGGCACTCAGATGGTTGGGCACTCTGCAGGGCCCTTTGCCAAAACAGCAAGACGTAGGTTGCCCTGTCATCGGAGTCTTAGAATGAAGTCAGGCCACAGTGGGCTCCCTGCCACCCTTCAGTCCACTTGCCTTTTTAAAAAAAGGAGCGTGTGCTTTTAATTGTGTGTGTGTGTGAGTGTGAGTGTGAGTGTGAGTGTGAGTGTGTGTCCGTGGAGGCCAGGAGCATTGGGACCTTAGAGGCTGAAGTTACAGGCAGTTGTGAGTCACATGAGGTGGGCGCTGAGACGTGAATTTAAGTCCCCTGGAAGACCAAAATACTCTCTTAACCAGAGTCACCTCTGCAGCCAAATGCCTTTTTAAAAACATCCAACTAAATTCAACACGTTTATTTATTTTTCATGTGTACAGAGGTCAGAACATAACTTGTAGAGTCAGTTCTCTCCTTCCGCGATGGGAGTCCTGGGCTTCAAATTAAGTCATATTTCCCCACCACCACCACCACGGCAGGGACCTGAGTTTTGTTCCTTTTAAGTCACTGACATTTGATGATTCCTTATTATCATCGGCCAGACCTGCAATATTACTCAGTACTGAATTAGTCTAATGACACATGAGATAATCTGCTCACGGAAAGGAAAGGTTGGCTCGCACTCATGGCTCCAGATTGAGAACCAGGTAGCCGCCTTGCTCTGGGCCTCTGGCAAGTCTGTGCATCATGGTGTGACCGTGAAGAACAAGACCGACCACCCTATCACCCTGGAAGCAAACGTCAGAGAGGCAGCAGTGACCAGGGTTTCACAATCTCCTTTAGGACATGGACCGAATGACATCAGGCCTTCCACTTACCCTCCACCACCAAAGTTCACTGTCTCTCCCCCAGGATTAATGACGTGGACTCTCATGGAGTATACAACATGAATGCATGCTTTATTAAGAATGCTTTACAGAGAGACTGGAGAAATAGCTCAGTGGTTAAGAATACTGACTGCCCTTCCAGAGGATTTCGGTTTGATTCTCAGCACCCATGTGGCAGAAACTACCACCTGTAACTTCAATTCCACTTCTGGCCTCCACCGCCACTGGGCACACTTAGAGTGAACATACAGACATGCAGGCAAAACATTCATATACATAAAATAAATAAATATAAAGAAAAAAGAATTATTATAGAGAAGCGGGAAGTCCTTCTGGGGAAGTAGGATAATGAGACAAAGGACTGAGATTAAGGAAATGTTCCCCGAGGGGAAAGACCATTGAATTTCCTTTGTTTGGCATTGTGTGGGCAATGGCGGAAGTTGGGAAAAGGCTGAGGTAATGAATCTCTGTTGAAACCGGTTAATTCTCTGAGCTCTCATGGACTGAATCAATGGAGAGCCCTGTGTTACGCATATGTTACCCGCTCAGGTAAGGGTGGTGGCTGCTCTCACCCTAATCCATCTTAAACTCTGCCTTCGCCTATTGGCTGGACTATCTGGTAGCCATTAGTCACTCTGCCAGCATTACTGCCTTCTGACCTTGCAGATGTCTTGCTCATTGTTAATTATTTTAAACTCTCTGGCTTCTTAGTGCTTGGCCTGGACTGTCGAGCATCAGTTGCTAGCTGGTGTTATTACCTCTGACCTTGACGGTGTCTCAGGCGCTGGCAACTGCGTGGAGCTCTCGTTGATACCATAGCTACCAAGGAATAAGTGGCTGCAATGTTCCTGAGTGGTTTCTTCCCTGAAATGGGACAGGCTTGTAGATGCCACCTTCACACACATCTTAGTGTAATAGAACGAACTGGGTTAGAGCAACATACTAAAAGCAAGAACACTTACTAATCAATATGTGCCTTGCCTGTGTTTCCCAGAGGGGAAAGTCTTGTAGACACTATCGAGATGGCCTGAGATGGCTGCCCTTCTTCCCAGAGCCTGCTCTTCTCCCAGCTGGTCCACTTGGCTATCTCATACCCGGCTTCAAGCTCTCCTATCCTCAGTGCCCCATTCTGCAGGGTTTTCCCTTCAGTTGGAGCCCCAGTTCTCACTGTAACATGTGTACCTTTGTGGGTATTCACCCAGGCCCTTTCCTCCTCCTTACTGCCTACAGGTATCTGGTTCCTGCTTCGTGAGCTTTAAAAAAAAAAACCACTTATTTTTTTCCTTTCCTTTCATCATCCCTTTGTTGCTTCTTTCTTTGAGGTCAAGTCTGTAGCCCACGCCATCTCAAAACTGGATATAACCAGGGATGATCTTAAACTCCTGATCCTCTTGCCTCTTTCGGTCTCAAGTGTGCACCACCACACTTGGTCTCAGAGTTGTTCCTTAAAGTCTCTTTGAACAGTTGTATGGTAACTTTCAAGGGTACACGGTGGCCCCAACAGATGATAAATGATCCAGGACAAGAGGAAGAATGCAGACCACACTGGAACTACAAGACGTTTCCTACTGGCTTCAGAAGTGATTTTAAAGATATAAGGAAGTTGGCAGGGGAAAAAAAAATCTATTTCCTCTTGACTTCACAGACTAAAGAACTCTGGGAAAATCTGACACTTTCTGGAGTTCGACCACAGAGACTTAAATGTCTTAGTGAGACAACACTTTCTAACACTCAATCAGCAGCATAGAATTTTGGTTAATGATGGCGGGCCCCTAAGATTAGCACCAAAGTGACAGCACAGCCATCTTCCTTTGTGTAAATTTCACCACCCTCAAACAGTGATGTAACTGCCCAATGGCCCTTAACACACTGGAAGACACCTATATTTAAGCAGCACTTTCCAACTGCAAATTAGACATCTGTTTGAGCAATTACTACTCCTTTGGGTATGTGTCTGCCTCGATGACCTTGGAAAGAAACAGTCCTTTCGAAGTTGCAGGAAGTTAGAATCAAGCTACGGGCTGTTGAGATTGTTCAACGGGTAGAGTGATTGCTGAGCACGCAAGAGTGGTTTGAGTTCAATCCTGAACAGGACTTCTAAAGGTAAAGAAGAAAAGAGGGAAGTGGGTAATCAAATTGAATGCTGAGGTGCAGCACAGTGGTAAAGCACATCCTTATCATGTATGAGGTCTTAGATACAATCGCAGTTCCACCCAAAACAAACACAAACACTATCTCTTTACTCATATCTTGTCTCTGAGAGCTAGACTTCCCTTCATAATGTAAAAATTCTGGTTGATAGTATATTTTAATTATTTGTTAGTATATACAGAGAAAACTTTAAGTGGCAGAAGGGACCTCAAACTCAATATTCTGTTTGATAACTGATGGCCACTGACGCCAGGCATAGTGATCACATGCCTGGAATTCCAGCAATACTCAGACAGTGGGATCCACCATGATGAGTTCCAGACCAGCAGGAAGTAAATGATGAGACCTTGTCTCAAAAAGGGATCGAGTAATTCTCCAAGATCAGTCCTTAGAACAGTAGACATCAGATCCCAGTCCGGTTTCACCAAGGTCAGCTATTAGAACAGTAGACACGAGAACCCAGTTCAGTGCCATGAGTCAATCTCCCATTCTGTTAGGAAGTCTGAGTTGAGTTGTCTGATGCTCAAAAGTAAGGGTCCTGGATGGTTAAAAGTTATATGGGAACGTTTCTTAATTGAGCACCTTACTGATCTGTACATGGAGGCAAATTAAGGGATTGCTGAAGTTCTGCCTGTTTCTTCTACTCCACCATCCTAGATGCACACAGTCCTCCAAAGCTATATGTCAACAGCATAAAACCAAGAGCTCAAAAACTCTATCTTTAAAGACCTTAAGATTTAATATAGGGTTTCTGTAACACTCTGAAGAGACCTATAATTATTCCACACAGATCTGTTAAACATTTCATTTTCTATACAAAGAAACCAAAGTCAGTGTTTCTCGAAAGTTAATTGCATACCGGACTGCCTGAGTTTAAATTGTAGTCATGTGGTAATCGCCAATACTGTCAAGGGTACAAGTACTCGCACCACAAATGGGCACGTAGACTGGAGCAATCTTTCCCGTGGGGCCATTCAGAAATCTACATTAAAACATCCCAGATTCCTCAACCCTTGACTCTTCATTCTATCCCTGAGGACATAATTGTAAATATGTCCAACGAAATTAGCATACAATTGTCAAACTTTGGCCAAGCTGTGCCTCAGCTGTAGAATGCTTGCCTAGTGTGTACAAGGCTTTAGGTTTGATCTCCAGCAATTGAAACAAAAGGCAAAAAAATCCTGAAGCATTGAGGTCTAAAAATGCAGGGCTGGATAAACAAATGGTTGTCCGTCAGCACCAAGGAACAACACATCCCGATTTAAGTAATTTGGTTTGGGGACTGGAGAGATGGCTCAGATACTTCAGAGCACTGGCTGCTCTTCCAGAGGATGTGTGTTCTGTTCCCAGCAACCACATGACAGCTTACATTCTGTAACTAGAGCCTTAGGGGATCCAATGTTCCCTTCTGACTTCCATGGACACCAGGCACGGACATGGTATGCAGACATGCACGCAAGCAAAGCGCTTACACACAAGATAAAAGCGTTGCACAGAATTTAAGGGCATTAAAAGGAAGTTCTGGTTAGGGTTAAGGAGGGTGACTAGACGGCACGTGTTGTACAATTGCATTTCTGTCAACAGATAAAACTGGCCTTGAGCAAGAAGTAAGCCTAGGCTCCCTGCTATCCATGGTCACAGAATGGGGTGATCTTCCCTCCTCTTCAGAACTTTTTGACATTTTTGGAGTTTTAGAACCAACACAGTTAAACTTGATAATCTGAGGTATTTTTAAATTCCGGGTTAAAGCTTCCATAATAGTGTAAAAGACAAGAAATCGCATTAACTTTGTTTCAGGCAGCTAATGGCTGATCTCTGGTTTCCCATGGAAAATAGAATTCCTGTATCCCCCAACCCAACGTTCTTTTTTCCTCTGAGCCAAGACCTTACCCATATCTATCACCATGTCAGAGCTGCTGTCACATCCACTGGACACTAGCCATCCAGCATGGCTGAGAAGCCAGGTGACTGGGGCTTGCCTGTAATCTCAATCCTCATTGGGCTTGACCCATGGGACCAGGAGGTCAGACCTTTCTGACCAGTGGGTCAGGAAGGAGGACCACGAGTCTGAGGCCAGCCTACACCACAGAGAAGGTTCCTGTCACAAAAAAAATCAGAACATGTGGGATAATACGTAGTTCCCTTAAAATGAGAAGATTCAGCCAAAGAGGCACATATCTGTAATCTCAGCACTTGAGAGCTGAGGTAAGAAGACCACCGTGAGTTTATGGCTAGTTCAAGGCTATCCTGGGCTACATGGTGAGGCTCTCGAACAGAACAAAACAAAATAATAAATCTAAAACAAAACAAAAAAAAAATTTCACCCCTTTCCCGACTCTGTCTGAGACACAGTCTCACTGTGTACCCCTGGCTGGCTGGGTAATAGCTACGAACTTCAGGCTGACCTCAAACTCTCAAACTCACAGAAATCAACCTGCCTCTGCTTCTTGAGTGACAGTAAAGGCCTGGGCCAACATACTAGGCAAAACCATGCACCTTTAGGTCGAAGGAAGCAGATCGTTAACACACGAACATAATCACAAAATACATTTCCTTTCACTTGTTCTTGATGAAACAGACAAAGGCAGATGGGGCTGGGGCCCTCAAAAGCTGGCCTCTTCCCATTCTGCTGTATATTTAACCTCAGCAGCTCACTTACAATCATGCTTCTCGACTCTGGCTTGAAAGTAAGAATTTATTATTAGTGTATATGCATGGGGAGGTGGTAATTTCATGTGACAGCATAGGTGTGGAGGTCAGGGGGCAACTTTGGGAGAGTCATTGTCTCTTCTCACCGTGGAGCCTAGGGATTGAACACAGGTGGCCAGGCTTACGTGACAGACACCTCTGCTGGCTGAGCCATTCGGCCAACCCTAATTGTGATTACTTTTCAAAACCGATGGACCTGTCCAGCCAAGTGGTTTCTCAGTGTTACCAAAGTCTAAAAGCAAAATTAAAAATAAAACCCAAACTGAAACACCTGAGGCTAAAAATACAGACTGCCAAACTAGGAGAGGGCCTCACTGGAAGGGTACTTGCCCACAACGCATGAGGTGAGTTTAATCCCCCCGGCACCATAAAACATATAAACAAAAACAGAGAGGGCAGAACGCCACGCTATCACCTAGAGATTTGGGTTTTACTGGACTGGAACGGGTGCTCAGGAAAGGCTTTCAACAAAGGGGCCTCCAGTCAAGCTCAGAACCGCTACAGGAGCTGAATCCAGATGAACCGAGTGAAGAGCTGGCGCCCATCTTAAGTGAGAAGCTGGCACTCGGTCCAGCTGCCCCTCCTGACCACTATGACGGTACAGCCCTGGGGCTGACAGCTGAGGGCAGTGCCCTGCAGTAACCCAGCAGCCACAGCAGTTTCCCGGGACACATCTGACAGCATCTTAATAAGGTTCATCATGAGCAATTACTCTGTGAGCACTGCAGGTGGTTTTCAAATTTTAAATCTAGATTTTGAAGCCGCAGACATCAGCCTGGGGCTGCAGCTTAGAATGCCTTGCGACATTGCCTCGACGGCTCCTCTCTCCCTCAGTGACTACCACCGTAGAGGTAAGCATGCCTTCCTTCATAACGAAGCAAGGTCTGGCAACAGTCCTTAGTCAAAGGTTTAGGGCGTGCAGGCGCCCAGTTCTTTTATTTGCAGCCCGTGTGGCTGACGTTAACACAGATAACCACGTGAAATCAAAACAGGCTGAAACATCGACATTAAAAAAGAAAACTTCTGTTTTGAGGTTAGGGTTTTAAAAAGCAAGAAGCTCTTGCAGGAGCGAAGAAGAGCATGAATCAAGGCCGCCTTCTGCTAGAGCCAGTAAACAGAGTCTCAGCTTAGATTTGGACCAGACAGAAACAAGATGGACCTGGAGGTGATCCAAAATACAAAACTCAAAAATTCCAGAAACGTTTCTCAGTCGGCCATGCTGCGCCACACCTGTGGTCCTCACACTGTGAAGGATGCAGATGGAGGTTCTTCTGAGGCTAGCCTTGGCTACCAAGACTCAAACAAAACAAGTGCTCAGGAAGAGCAGCTTTTACTCCCAAGGTCCTGGACACTCTCCACGCTATCCTTATGAGAGAAGTCACAGAAGAACCAGTGATCTTGTCTTCACCACAGAACCCATGCTGTCTGTCAAGCTCCCGGTCTTAAAGAGAGGAAATGGGGTTGGGGGTGGGGGGGACCTATATTGATCCGTATTCTACATTAACATTCTTAGGCTGTCTAGAGGGAGAACATAGTCACAGAAATCTGTGGGCACCACTCTTATTTCCCACTAAGAAGCTGCTGTTGGTTCTGCCCAACTTAGAGGCAATAGAAAATGAGTATCAACTTTCCTTTAATGATAATGTGTTGCGCAGCTCTTTCCCTCACATTGAAACTCGCCCTAGAGGGAAGAAGGGAGCTTTGAAAACTAGGGATGTTCACAAAACTTAGAAGAATCCCAAGGCCCCACACCAACACTACAGCTGCAACGATTAGTGACGGGCACAAAGGAGACTCCAGGTCTGACTATGCGGTGTTCAGGAATTCAGCTTTCATGAGTCTTTGCTCTTTCCTGACAGGTCTGTTAATGAAGGAGCTGCCTCTCTCTGAGTCACCCACACACCTGTAAGAACCCCAGTAACCTCACTGGCTCCTATGTTAGAGTTGGGTCTCATCATTGGTGGGCCTGTGGTCAATGCCCTCTCTGAGGCTAATAATGCTTGCTCCTACCTCCCCAGGAGAAGTCACCTAACACCTCATTTTCTTAATTAGGAATAGTTTCTGAATGAAACAAAAGCCCCAATGATTTGGCCACAGTCGGACGTAAAGGGACTTGCTCACCAGACTCCTTTGTGACTGTCTTCGATGTGACCAGCTCACCAACCAGCGATGATCAGAGTCCACCCAGTAAGAGCCCCTTCGGCTTTCTAATGCCCTGTGCTAGGGCTCAAGATGGTAATCTCATTACCTGCTTAGACAAATCCCAGTTTAAACCACCAAGAGGTTTAGCTCTCTGTCTGGACAAGCCACCAGAGTCTGCTGGCTTACCCTAGGGATGCTACAGATAATTTAATGTTGCAGAGTCGCTAATTAAAGAGACGTTGGAAAGAGCCGCATTGCTAGGAGGCACCACCAAGTGAAACCAGTCCACCAAAGTGGACTTCATTCATTTCTTTCAACCTCAACTATGAAAGTCTAGTAAATCCTTGAGGCTGCCGGGGTGGCAGGAAGAAAGAAGAGAATACCAACTGATTACTCTTGTGGTAATGCAAGCTGAGAGACAAGGTCACAAGCACGCACCCCATAGAGTTGGAGAACAAATACGATTTCACTCACTTACCCACTGCGTAGGGTTTTTGCTTGTTAGCTTTCCTGAATGGGCAAAGATACTGTGGCAAACAAAACTCGTAAATAGTAAATGCATATGTTCCCCTGGGTACTTACATTCTTTCTAATCCACAAGGACTAAGGATTAATTAAGTCTAGAGGAAGAGATAAAATCCACCATCTAAGAGCAGAGTGCTATTTAATTAGAACAGTTCTTCTGTACTTTGTAGGTCAGCCTCTCAAAGCCAGTGACCACCACGCAGAGTCCAGCACTGGGAAGCCATGGCAGAAACATCGTTTAACTAGACATGGGACTCAAAGTTACAAAACTTACTAATCATAGGATGTTACTGTCTGCAGGATTTAAGGGTTCTAGCCAGCAACAGGTACACAGGACGTTCAGCTCTGGGAAAGGCAGGTAAAAACCCAAACAACAATAGCAGCAGCAACAACAACAACAAAACAAACAACAACAAAACAAACAACAACATAGCACTTCAAACCCCGTAGGAGTGCAATTGAAAAGGGGGGAGGGGTGGCACCAAGTGTTGGTGAGGACATGGGAGGACCTACAAGAATGCTCACGAAGTCAGTATCATCATCCCCCAAGTGGAAACAACCCGAAAGCCTACCAACGGATGGGCGTGAATAAGTAAGGCGTGATACAGTCATAGAATGAAGGGCAACAAAGGATGCTGGGAGAAAAGGTGTGTGCCGTTATGCCTGGCTCTGGCAAACACTTTCGAGCAGCCAAACGCTGGGAAGAAAATGAAATGAGAGATGCTCACACATCTTACATTTGGAAGTACCTCCCTTGCCCTTAGGAATCTCATGTTTTAGCTTTGTTTTTTCCTTTCTGTATTAAGCACTGAATCCAGTGCCAGGTAATTCTCTACTCCACACTTCAAAGTCAGTCACTATTTGTTTGTCTTTGACACAGGGTCTATGTAGGTGAATCTCTGTGAGTTCCAGGACAGCCACAGCAATGTAGAGACTCTGTCATAAACAGGAGGATGAGGAGGAGGAGGAATAGGAGGAGGAGGAGGAGGAAAGAGAAAAGAAAAATGTGGTTCCTTTGGTACAGTGCTTAACTAACATGCATGAGGTCCCAGTTTCAAGTACCAGCAGTGAAAAAAAAAACAAAAAACAAAACAAAAACAAAACAAAAACAACCAACACACCAGAACATGGCGGTGCATGCATGCCTACAATCCCAGCATTCTGGAGGTAGAGCAGGAAGATCAAAGTTTAAAGTCATCTTTGACTGACTATGGAGTTCAAAGTCCTCCTGAACTTCAGGGGGAATCGCTATCCCTGAACTCAAGCAGTATTACAGAGCAATAGTGATAAAAACTGCATGGTATTGGTACAGAGACAGACAGATAGACCAATGGAATAGAATTGAAGACCCAGAAATGAACCCACACACCTATGGTCACTTGATTTTTGACAAAGGAGCCCAAACCATCCAATGGAAAAAAGATAGCATTTTCAGCAAATGGTGCTGGTTCAACTGGAGGTCAACATGTAGAAGAATGCAGATCGATCCATGGTCTTAAGTCCAAGTGGATCAAGGACCTCCACATCAAACCAGACACCTCAAACTAATAGAAGAAAAACTAGGGAAGCATCTGGAACACATGGGCACTGGAAAAATTTCCTGAACAAAACACCAATGGCTTATGCTCTAAGATCAAGAATCGACAAATGGGATCTCATAAAACTACAAAGCTTCTGTAAGGCAAAGGATACTGTGGTCAGGACAAACGGCAACCAACAGATTGGGAAAAGATCTTTACCAATCCTACAACAGATAGAGGCCTTTATATCCAAAATATACAAAAGAACTCAAAAGTTAGGAGGGAGACAAATAACCCTATTAAAAAATGGGGTTCAGAGCTAAACAAAGAATTCACAGCTGAGGAATGCCGAATGGCTGAGAAACACCTAAAAAATGTTCAACAAGTCATCAGGAAAAAATCAAAACAACCCTGAGATTTTCTCACACCAGTGAGAAAAAACTCAGGTGACAGCAAATGCTGGCGAGGATCACGAGAAAGAGGAACACTCTCCTCCATTGTTGTGGGGTTGCAGACTGTACAACCATTCTGGAAATCAGTCTGAGGTTTCTCAGAAAATTGGACATTGAACTCCCAGCTATACCTTCTTGGGCATATACCCAAAAGATGCCCCAACATACAAAAGACAGGCTCCACTATGTTCATCGTAGCCTTATTTATAATAAAAGCTGGAAAGAACCCAGATGCCCTTCAACAGAGGAATGGATACAGAAAATGTGGTACATCTGGAAATGGAATATTATCAGCCTCAAAACAACGACTTTATATGAAATTCAAAGGCAAATGGTTGGACCTGGAAAAATCATCCTGAGTGAGTTAACCCAATCACAGAAAGACATACATGGTATGCACTCACTGATAAGTGGCTATTAGCCCAAATGCTTGAATTACCTAGTTGCCTAGAACAAATGAAACTCATGCGGATGATCAAAATGTGAAGGCTTCACTCCTTCTTTAAAAGGGGAACAAGAATACCCTTGGCAGGGAAGAGAGAGGCAAAGATTAAAACAGAGAAGCCTGCCCCACATGTGGACATATAGAGCCACCCAATTAGACAAGATGGATGAAAAAAGAAGGCAAAGTCCGGATGTAGATCGATCCTGAGCGACACAGCCAGAATACAGCAAATACAGAGG
Organism: Rattus rattus; assembly: GCF_011064425.1. Lineage (NCBI taxonomy): Eukaryota > Metazoa > Chordata > Mammalia > Rodentia > Muridae > Rattus > Rattus rattus. The sequence continues at coordinate 34,471,084 of NC_046155.1, forward strand.
CGAATGCCAGCAGCAAACCACTGAACTGAGAACGGGACCCCCGTTGAAGGAATCAGAGAATGAACTGGAAGAGCTTGAAGGGGCTTGAGACCCCATATGTACAACAATGCCAAGCAACCAGAGCTTCCAGGGACTAAGCCACTACCTAAAGACTATACATGGACTGACCCTGGACTCTGACCTCGTAGGTAGCAATGAATATCCTAGTAAGAGCACCAGTGGTGGGGAGCCCTGGGTCCTGCTAAGACTGAACCCCAGTGAACTAGACTGTCGGGGGCGGCAATGGGGAGGGAGGAGGGGAACACCCATAAGGAAGGGGGAGGGAAGGATGTTTGCCGGAAAAGGGGAATAACAGAAATGTACATAAAAATACTCAAGTTAATAAAAAAAAAAAAAAAAAAAAAAAAAAAAACAAAAAAAACAAAGTCCTCCTGAGTTATAAGAGACCTGTTTAAATGAAAAAAAGGAAAAAAGGAAAGAAAGAAAGAAAGAAAGAAAGAAAGAAAGAAAGAAAGAAAGAAAACAGAAAGACAGACAGGAGAAGGAAAGGGACAGAGCAGGGAGGGAGGGGAGGGGAGGAGGAGGGGAGGGAGGGAGGGGGAGGAGAGGGAGGAGGGAGAGGAGGAGGGAGGGAGGGAGGAGGAGGAGGAGGGGAGGGAGGAGGGAGGAGGAGGAGGGAGGGCGGGCACTTCCTGCTGAGCACTACAGACAACATCATTAATCCAAGCAGTTCAGAGGCTGCAGCAAGAGGATCTTCCACTTGAGGCCAGCCTGGCGATACTGCACACCCCATCCCAGATAAAGAAAAAGCAGACGGACGAGAAAGAGGCAACGTTTTCAAACAGTTTTGCTTTGGAATGTTTTTGCTCCACTTCTCCTCTAAAGTCCCCATTAGATAAATAAGAGCATAAACTTACAAACCACACCACAACATTTAAAGTTAACAATGGTGGTCTGCATGAGAAGGTCTCCCACGGGCTTATGCATTTGAAACTCACTAGCCGCTGGAGAGCTGCCCACTTCCTGTGTTTGTCTGCTGCCTAAGTGTGGATGAAAATGTAACCACACGGCCTGCCCCTCCTGCCTGCGTGTCCTTACAGATTCTATTACTCTGGAACCGTAAGCCAAAGCAAATTCTTTCTTCCTTAAGCTGCTTTTGGTGGTGGTATTTTACCACAGTAATAAAAGTAAATAGCACAATGATCAATAAGGACAATACTGTCGTGAACGAAATAAAGGCAAGATATTGTCTCATGGAACAGCTCCATTTCCATGAACTCCAGCACGCATTTATTTACCGGTTTGTTTATTTGGGACAAGATCTCCCCCCTTTAGACCAGATAGGCCACCAACTCACTGCAATCTCCCTGCCTCGTTGTCTCACATTGCATGCAGAGGCATGCGTGAGGCCAACCCAGGTGTGTACTCTACTGCCTTACATAATACAGACAGAATCCCAATTTACAGAACAAGTGCAAATCCTAAATGTCTTTGAACAGCCATTTCCCCCCCTTAGAAATTCGACTCAGAACTGATTCAGTAGCGTAGAAATGTTTATAGAAAGTCTTCCGTAAAAAGCGGATTACTAAAAATATTTAACAACTCTTCTTCGCTCTGCTTATGATAAATACAAAAATCTAACAGAAGGCATCCAAGCCTTTGAGCAAGTGCTCAAATGCTAAGAGAGCATTCAAAGGCCTGTCGGGTTACACATTGACTTCTTAGGCAATTGACCTAAGCCAGAGGCAGAGCAGCGGCCACACAGAAATGCCTAACTAACTCTTGACTAAAATTTAGTTGAAATGGGTACACACGTGCTCAAGTGGTGTGCTGGAGCATATGCCATTTCTTGATTTATTGTTGACATTCATTTAAAGGCCACCAGGATTCCAGGTCTATTCAGAACAATTTGGAAGAGGCTTACCACAGGTCTCTGAAAACCTATCCAGCAGCAGAACCACAATAGCCAATTAATATGACCTGTACTGTCTGAATGTTATCATTAATTAGCAGGGTTTTACTGCTAATTTGTTTGTTTGTGAGACAGAATCTATGTATCCCTTGCTATCCTGAAATTCATCACATGGAGTAAAGCAACCTAGGCAAGCACTATCCTATCTGAGCAATACCCCCAAACTACCACCACCACCACCACCAACAACAACAACAACAACAACAACACCACCACCAACAACAACAACAATGTAAAGGGTTTTGAATGAAATATTTGAACCCTTCAAGGTTATAAGCTGCACGTAACTCTATACATCAAAGTGCTTAATGAATGAACTAATTTAAATAACTTATGGAGTATTATCTTAGACTTCCCTCTATTGTAATCCTCTATAAAATTGCTGTTGATGATACTTCTAAATTATTAAAGTGCATTAAATGATATTCATTCTGCCAAGAAAGGAAGGTATGTATGAAATGTCTTTGAAGCATATGTTCATAAAGCTGACGAAAACGAACCAATTCTGGCAGTTACACAGATAAGAGGCCGATGGTGTACAGCTCTGGTGTAGTTCCTAGGAATTCTACACAAACAGCAGCACTAAGCACACTCAGTTTTCTGTCCACTTTTGTGCTTGGTTTTGAAACACCAGCACAGTAATAAAAATCAGGGCGGCAAATCCACAGCTCTCAGAAACCCAGGGACTCCAGATTTCAGGCCTAAGCTCAGCTCTGTAACCTAAGGATTTTCTAGATAAGGCTACCTGTTTCTACTAGCCTTGTCCCAGGGAACCTTGAAGAAAAGAAGGAAATACAATTGTTTTATTACTGTCCCTTGTCCGGCATACTTCTCAAATTTCACTGTGAATTTAACCGCTACCTTGTCTTAAAAATTGAATATACAAATATTAAAGATTTTTAAAAGATGGCAGGTAAGATGGCTTAGTTGCTGGAGCACTTTCTTAACAAGAATGAGGAACAAGATCTGGATCTGTAGAACCCACAGAAAAATCCAGGCATAGTAGCACATGCTCCTAATCCTAAAGACAGGTAGCAGCCAAGCAGATCCCTAGAGCTCTCTGGCTAGTTAGCCTAGCCTACCTGCAGATTTCAGGCAAAGGAGAGACCCGGTCTCAAACAAAAGATGAAATATGTTTGAATAAGAGGAGTGGCATAGCTGTTCTCTGAGTTGTAATGTACACATATGCATACATATATACTCTCACATACAAGAACACACACACACACACATACACACACACACACACACACACAAACACACACTCGTATACCCAAACCAAAAAACTAATGTTCTTTTTCTCTCTCTCTTTGAGGTCCCCGCCCCCTGTGTGTGTGTGTGTGTGTGTGTGTGTGTATGTTTTCCAGGGGCTACTTTTTGAGACAGGGTCTTGCTGTATATGTGGCCCTGGCTATGCTAGAACCAGCTATGAGGAGGTCAGGTTGGCCTTGAACTTGTAGCAATCCTCTTCCCTCTGACTCAGCTGTACTGGGATTAAGGACATGTATGCTTGTTCATTCTTAATCAATCAATCTTTCCATCTCTCCCTCCCCCTCCCCCCTCCCTCCCACCTCTCTCTCCAGAAATGATGAAGAAAACACTAATCATTTCTAGTCTAGTGATTTAGGAGCGATCCCAAGGTGGTTTTGGCATGGTACTATTTTATTCCAAGAATGAGGCTTCTGACCTCAGACCACGAACAAATGGTTAAAAATTAATCACATACAAATAACGACAGGCACTTGCAAACAGAGGGGCTCTCTGAAGACAGCAATAACCAGGCTGTTATTAGTTGGTCTGTAAGGGTTGCCACAAGCCTCACTGTGGTTAAATAACTAAACTCGTGTATCTAGTTATGCACTGTATAATGTATCACTAATTTTAAGGTAATAGCAAGTTACATTTTTAAAATAGGTTATCTTTCAGAAAAACATACAAAACACAGTCATTGAAATGATCCCTGTGATTTGCTTTCAGAACATGCAGGGTGCAAAGAGAAGAAGCTGAGCTTGTAATGAAAGAAAAAGAATATTTCAAGTTGTAACAGAAGCTGAGTGTTGAGAACCTATCATTCCCTCAGCCCCTAACACTCTGCTCTCTGGCTCAGAGTAATGGGTAAATGTTTTCCTAAGTGAAAGGGGTTTCTGAAGCCCCAGCACTGCCCAAATGTCTCTGAAGACAAAGGAGTCACAACATGAGATCTCTGAGACAAAATCTGAATCGTTCTTGGCCTGGGTCATCCTATTTCTAGAAACAAACAAGAAACCCTCCTTTCCACTTGGCTAGAACACACTTCAACTTATCTGGCACAACCATAAACAGGGAATAAAGATGGCGTGGCCACAGCACCCTGACACTTCAAGGGCAATCAGTCCCTTTAGGTCATGGGCGGCACAGGCCTGACCCCAATACTTGCAAAGCGGAGGCGAAAGAATCATGCGTGACTCTGAGGTCAGCCTCTGCTGTATCACAATCTGGGGCCAACCTGTATATGACGCTGCTTCAGCTGAAGCAATAATCACCTCAGGAAGGTGGATGGGCCCAACTGAAGCCTTGTTAACAACTACTTAAAGGCAAACCTCGTTGCTTCCTAAACCACAATGAGCGAGGACCTCAAAACAATTCCAGTCATTCAAAAGCGACAACAGTGAATCGTGATGTGAGTATACAGAAATCCAAAGCCATGGTTTTCCTGGGACACACAGGTGCAAGCTCTACAAGCCTGAAGAACACATTTCCTTTTCTTTCCCGTGCCTCTCTGAGCGCATGCATGCACATGGATTGACCACACCTCCTTGACCTCCTTGATCTAACAACTGGTCAACCCGGCACTGAGCCTAACTATGTTTGGAATAGGAATTTAACAAGAAGAAAGGGTCTATAATTTATATAGCTAAACATATATAACTAAATATATGTGATTTATAATGATTCTAAAGAATTCCTATCCTCATGCCATAGTGGACCCTAGAGTATTTTTAGATTGCTTTTCTCCCCAAACCTAGAGTCAAAGCTACAGCTCTGTACATGCTAGGCAGGGCTCTCCCTCTGAGCTACACCCCGTACTCTTCTCCTGTCTGTTCTTTAGAACTAATTAATTTTAGCTAGTTACTTTGAGACAGAGTCTTGCTCTGTAGCCTAGCTGGCCTAGAACTATGTTGACCAGGGCAGCCTCCAATGTGCTTTATAACTGAGGTCAGGGACCCTGAATTCCTTCTGTCTTCACCTTCTGGATGCTTGCTGGGATTGCAGGCAGATGCTGGCACCTCTGGCTTTCTGAAGAACTCTAGCCAGGGCACAGAGGTAGTGAGTGCCCTGAAATGCCAACACCTGAGGGGTAGAAACAAGATGATCTAGACTCGGGGGTCATTTTCAGTTACATAAAGAATTCCTGGACTGCCTGGGACCCAAAAGGTCCTGTCACAAAGAATAAAAGATGAGGAGGAGGGGGAAGAGGAGGAGGAAGAGGAAAGAAAAAAAGGAAAATCTTGCTGGTTGTGGTACTCTATAGTTATAACCAACCCAAAGAGCCTGAGGCAAGTCTAGCCTGGGTTACACAGCCAGTTTGAGGTCAGTATTGCTAAGGTGAAACCTAGTCTCAAAAAAAAAAAAAAGGAAGGAAGGAAGGAAGGAAGGAAGGAGGGGAGGAAGGGAGAGGAAGGAGAGGGGAAGGGAGGGAAGGGAGGAGGAGGAAGAGGAGAGAGAGGAAGAAGAGAGAGGAGAAGAGAAGAGAGGAGAAGAGAAGAATAAGAGTCCTGGTTTCATCTTCAGGTGCCCATAAAGCAGGACATGCTGACCTTTCCTCTAGTTCTCCACATCAACTGTTCCAGCAACTAAGCTGGAATTCCTGATAACTTCTCCCTCATTCTGTGATCTGTGTCCCATTTACTGGTGTACTGCAAGTGCACAACTGGCTTCACCCTTGCCAATTTTCATGGTGTAAATCCAACCACCACAGCCAAAGACAACGAATGCAAAGTCACGAAGGCGTGTGCACACTCAAGTCCTGCCTCCAGCATGCGCTGGCTTGAGCACACCATCAGAACTCTCGGTTTGCTTGTGATAATCCCAATCTGTGCCACACTCACGATCTAATTTACGACGACGGCACTACCGCAAATACACCGTCACCTCAAAGAATGCCTCTCGTGTGGACTTTTCTCATAGTAAAAACCTTCATCGAGGGGCTGAGCACGCAGCTCTGAGCAGAGTGTTTGCCTAAGATGTAAAAGGTTCTGCGTTTAATGCACGGAACTGCATACAACCAGGGGTGGTGCATGCCCGTAATCCTAGAGTAATTACAGAGAGTTTGAAGCTACTCTGACCTTATGAAACTCCACCTCAAAAATAAAATCGAAAAGAATAAAAAACTTTCTGTGCAGGGAACGGACACTCCCCGAAGATAAAATATGATTATCCCCCTGGCCAAACATCAATTTATTTTTTATTTTGATTCATTTAGTGGTTCTGTTTAGGTCTTGCTATGTAGCCCTGGCTGACACGGTGCTCACGATTCTCTTGCCTCAGCTCCCTTCCAAGTGCTGTACTATTACCAGCATGCCACCACCTTGGCTTTAAATATCTTCACGGGCTACGGGTAGTTGGAAGCCAACGTGATGATATCCATCTATAACTCCAGCCCCTTGAGATACTTGATGTTGGAGGATCTAGAGTTCAAGGGCAGCCTGGACAGCATAACAAGACCCAATTCCAAAAATCTAAATACAAAACTTTAGCATAGCTATTGGCGAAGCATGATGGCACGCACACAACTAATTGAGGTCCTGTCACCCACTCATGACTTTGCTGAGCGTGGGACCTGTCAAGCAACTACTGCAGGTTCTACCCCAGCTTAGAGTCGCATGAAACTCTACAATATCAATACGTGGCCTGTAGGAATAAAATTGATCTGTTCCTATGGGCCCCACTGGAATCATCAAATCTGAGTTCAATGCCACCGAGGACAATGCCCTTAATCCCCTTTATTTCCCTTCTTTGGGTCTTGGGTCAATCCTGGCCAGTAGCCAGATACAATCCAGGCTGAACAACATGGGTGGAGTTTGGCAGACAAGAGTATAGACCAGTCTTATTTCTTCAGGGACTAAGGACCCAGAGGAATATATTAAGATGATATTGCTATCTTAAAATATCTAACGGGCTGTCATATAAAAGACTGATTAGATAAATTGTGAAGGAATGCGGGGTAGAAGTCACGGGGAGCAGGGGAAGGTTTTGACATAGAACGTCTATATAACCACTAATAATAGCTAACAGACATTGAGTGCCTGCATTTTTTTTTTTCAGGAAGCCTGAATATTCTGCTGACTCTTCGAGCTTTAACATTGACTGAGTCTCTTTATCCCAGGGCAGTCGACCTTGGGAGATAAAGGAGTTGTTTATCCAGAGCCCCAGAGAACTTCAAAGTAACTGTCCAAACTGGCTACAGCCCACAAGTTTATTCGGACATGCTCTTCCTGTTTCTAGAACATTCCCAGAAGCGATTCGAGGCCAGAGAACCAGAAGGCCTTGCTGAAAGCAACACGCACCCAGAAACGAACACCTGTCATCCGCCACCTACCCAAAGACTAGAAGGCAGGTAGGGTTTTTGGTTTTGTTTTGTTTTTTGTTTGTTCGTTATTTGTTTGTTTAATTTACTGGGGAATGGGTTAAAAAGATGGCCCAAGAGCTAGAGGCAGCTGTTCTAAAATCTTGTTCAATTCATGTAGTTCTTCAAAAGAAAAGTCGTGATCTTTCTAATCCTTCAGTCAAGATCAAAGGATATTGTTTAAAAAAAAAAAAAAAACCCTTTGTTGGGTGGGGCTGACGAGATGGCTTAGTGGGCAAAGGCATTTGCTGCCAAGTCTGAGGATCTGAGTTTTCTAGTTCAGGAACCCACGTGATGGAAGGGCAGCACCGACTCCTGAGAGCTGTCCTGTGGCTGCCATACATGTGCTGTGGTATGTGTATGTAATATGTGCACTTTTAAAAATCGCTTAAAATTCAGCAAAAGCCTTGTCCTGACACCACATCAGCAGCTAAATAAATTACTCAGTTCTCTTACTCAGTAAGTGGCCAACATCACTCTTGGACAGGACGTGCCTGCTTGTCATCAGGAGTTACAATGAGGCAACTGACGACTTAACCAAGGCTTAGGATTGCCGTAGAGTCTGCTTAGAGAAAGGTTAAAGGGCATTAGGAAAACCTCCTTCAGGAGGTGATCGAAGACAGGATTGGGGAATACTCTGAAACCTGGTCCTCCAGTGATCCAAAGCATCCCTATACCGCTTTCCTTATTTGGTCCGCTCTCCAGCGGGGAGGATGGGCATCTTTCTTCCTGTTAATAAAAGTATCTAGAAAAGTCTGGACCTTGCCCTAGCTTCTACTGCTAGTAAGTGGGAGGATCAGAGTCTGGATCCAGAGCTCATCTTTCCAAAGCTCTTTTCACTATGGAACACCTACACCCTGGAGCTCCACAAGCTTCCTGCCTAGCAGAGTCAAAAGCCTGAAACCCTCAGTTTCTTCGCCTGGAGATTATTGTACTCCTCACCTCATAGGGCCACCACAAAAAGGAGTCCACTTAGCACTTGGCACACAGGAAGCTGAGTGTTCCTTAGTGTAGACTACTGTCACTCCCAAGGACACACGGAGAAACTTATTGCTAAGGCTAGTCTGGCTTCATGCACCATCTGTTTTTAGTTTAAATGGCCCTAACAATCGCCACCTTCAGGCCGGTCACCTCACTGCTCTCAGGCTCTCCCCACCTGCAAAATGGGGAACTTGCATGTGCTTTCCCAAAAGCAAACTTAGAACAGAAGGTTCACAGGTCTTGCCCAACAATGGCTACCTGTGGGCATCCACCACCTCCACAAGTCTCTCAACCTTCTCTCCAAATGACAAGGAAATCATCATGATCCTGATTTCTACAGCTGTCCCTAAACAAGGAATGACACCTCCTCACCCTTTTGAATCATCCTATGTGCTCAGATTCATTCTCAGGGAGAAGAACATATTCACAAATAAACATTCAACTCAAGGCACCTAAAAGGTGTCAGAAATTAATATTACCATTCCAAGCTTGACAACTATGCTATCCAAAAAAAAAAAAAAATGTTTTTACTCCAAATCAGTATGTCGCACTGAGTACACTGAAGTTTCTATATTTGAATAGAATATTGTCATTCCAAGGTAGGTAAATACTGACACGCGCACGCACACGCGCGCGCGCACACACACACACACACACACACACACACACACATTGAAGCTAAGACTTTATTTACTACTAAATTTAATGAGGAAAAAACACAGCGCTAGAGCTAGAGCTTATGAGGAAATGCTTGTTTATTAGCACGAACAAAGTGCTGTGTTCAATCTTAAGGACTGAGGACACAGGGGAAGCAGTTATTTTCCTTGTCCTTTCCCCTGTCTTTGACAGACTGTCGTTCTCAGTAACCCAGGCTGGCAAGGAACTGACTGGGCAGTCCAGGTGCAGTCCAGGTGCAGTCCAGGTGCAGTCCAGGTGCAGCCCAGACCTGGAATCCTGGACAATTCTCCTGCTTTAGCCTCTCTATTGCAAGGTTTACTTACAGAAGTCACCACACCCAACAGATAGTTTGTAACATACATGCACACACTGAACACATAAATCAAGCTAGGCTGGGACACTCAATCAATCAATCAATCAATCAATAAAACCAAAACAAAGGACTGCCAGCTAAAATTAACATTTCCACCACAGACACAGCTCTTCCCAAAATTGCTGTGGGTTTACTTGTAATATGTCTCCAGTGCTAAGAATTAACAGCACTAATTCCATCTCTGGTCACGACACCAATCAAATACAGACCATACTGACACTGAAACTCACTTACTGCTCTATTGGGGGCCGGGGAAGTGATGTTCTTGTGCTTTGGTGTTTGGAGGGAAAGCATGTTTGTATGTTGAGACTGGCTGTGTTGTTAGGCTCCCTGCAGAGCCACCTCATGCTAGACCTTGGTCTTTAATCTATAACTTGAATGTCTATTTAGAGCACAATCGCCAAACCTAAAGCTGGGCACGGCAGTGCACGCCTGTAATCCCTGCCTTGGGGAGGATGAGGCTGGAAGGTCACAAAGGTAAGATCAGCCCATTCACCACGGGGAATTATTCTAGTCCGGGTTAAGAATCCTTGTCCAGGAGTAGAGGAGGGGCTGGCAATCTGACCATGTTCCAGAGGATGGCTTCCGCTTGCATTTAACATTTTGTAATTTTGTCTGCATACTTCTTGTCCCTCTAGAAAGACTGACTGTGACTAAAGAAGAAAAGGCAGGCAGATACATCTGGACTCCGAGGACACAACCACAAATTCTCCCATTTCTTTTCATGCTGGCTTTTCTGATTGTGCAATTCGAAGGTAAAACCCAATCGTCCAAGGGCAGATACTTTGAAACTGTAGGCCTTGTACTTCAACAACTGTAGTTAAAACTAATTAAACAGACTTAGTTTGATTCAAGTTTGTACCCATGTTAATATATAATGGATTTATCCATTTTCTGCTACCAGAATGTTCTCGTTGAATGATACAGGAAGCAGAATGCCTTACAGAAGGCTGGCGGCTTCCATCCCCTGTAACTCGTGCCTGCTACCATGCGATGGCAGGAAAAGGGTAATGGTATCTATACCCTGGCCCCCAGAAGCTGCTCAGGGACCTGCCTTCCAGAGTACGGAGTGTCTAGTTACCACGGAAGCATTCTCCTCTGTCCGCAAGTGTGCTGCCTTGTCCAAAACAAATTACTAGGTCTCACTTCCTTTGTTACTTTCCCCCAAATTAATTTTTCTTTCTTTTTTAAGACAAAATCTCCCCAATATAGCTCAGGGTGACCTGGAACACTGCATAGCCTAAGCTGACCTGAATCTTGATATCTTCCTGCTCTGCCTCCTGAGTGCTGGGATTATGGATAAAGTGACACCACATCTAACACACACACACACACACACACACACACACACACACCTCACACACCCCACACACACACCTCCACCCCCCCCCCACACCCCTACCCCCACACATCAACACACACATCTCACACACACACCTCTCACACACCTCACCTCACACACACACCTAACACACACACACACACACACACACACCTCACACAGCTAACACATACATACACCTCACACACACACCTAACACACACCTCACACACACATACACCTCACTGTGGGTCGCTGTCTATGCAGGTGAGGGCAGGCACAAGATAAGGACAGTGAAAAAGAAAGGCGGGCTAAGAATTTTAGAGACAGGGCAGAGGGTACAGAAGGTAGGTGGAGAAAGAGAAGGACGACCCAGATCCGTGTGGCTTTAAATAGCCACAGGTAGCTATGAATATCATAGAAGGGATGGATCATTACAGGACAATTTGTCCAATCTAAGTGGGCAGCTTGTGTCAGTATCAGTTGGCTCTGAGTTCTTTGTTTGGGCGTTTTGTGGGTTGAGAATTTACTGAGGTAAATCTGACTGATAAATTATAAGCCTCTAGAGTGTTTATTTTACCGGGTTATGGGGATTTGTGACAGCTAACCACAAGGTGGGTGGTCGCTGCACGGGGTTAGCCATGGAGGCAGAGAGACCACTGGGGCCAGAGAGTAGCCGGTGCTAGCGTGGGATAGTACAGCCTTTTTTATTATTTAATGAAACACCTCACGTATCTAAATACACACTCAACACATACATATACACACCTAACACACACATAAACCCGACACATACGCACCTAACACACACATTCAAGCTATACCTAACATATGTGCATCCCCTAACACACACACACACACCTCATATACGTTACACATGTAACATACAAATATATCATTCATGCCTAACACACACACACACACACACACACACACACACACACACACACACACACACACCACTGCACTGTGTCATTTGTGCATGCTCCCAGAAAAGTATCCCTCTATATACATGGTGTTTTGGTTTCAGGACCTACACATACTTCTTCCCCTCTGAGGGTACCAAATTCTGTTCTAGCTCTATATGAGATGACGCAGTATTTGCAATAACAGAACTGCCTGGGATATACTTCATGTCAGCTGCGGATGACCTATAACATCTAATCCGACGTCAATGTTATATGAAGGGTTGTCACACTGACTGTAAGTGGGTTTGTATGTGTATGCACTTCACGATGTAAAGACCTAGCTACAGAGAGAGGGTAAATTAGTTATGGCTCACCCATATAACAGAATATTGGGCATATAAAACAGGATTGTATTAAGGATGGCATTGAGTCATAAGGAAATGTTTATACTGGGTTGTCGGGATCGGGAGACGGCTTTGTGAGGAAGAGCTGTTTTGGCTCCCCGGTTGTCATGCTCCTTCCCAGGCCTGTGACCTTAGCAACAGAGGGAGGAGGGGCAGAGAGAAGAGAACGATGAGGTTCGCAGGCCACCTGCCAAGTTACAAAATGGCAAGCTTCAGGTTCAGTGAGGGAAGAAGAAGGCAGAGAGCACTAGAGGACTCGCAGTGTCTCTCTTTAGCCTCCACGCATATATATATACATACACAAACCTACATACAACATATACATATACACATATATACAACATGAATACCCCACACTGTGGGACAGACAGGCAAAGAGCTAAACTGTTTAATTTCTTTTTAAGTTATGAATAGGCGGTCAAGAGGTTGCAGAGTGACTCAGTGGATAAGACACTGCTAACTTTGGTGACCTGTGTTTGGTCTCCGGAGCCCATGTAAAGGTAATAGGAGAGAAATGACTTCACAAAGTTTGTCTGAACTCCCGTGAGTGTCATAGTACAAGTGTGCCAACTACCTTCCCAAAACACACACACACACACACACACACACACACACACACACACACACACACACCTTTTCGGTTATCCGTGAGTAGAGATGTAGCTCAGTTGATAGACTGAACAAAATTCCAAATTCAAATGTCTAGCATTGATTTAAAACTAGGCAGGGCAGTAATCGCAGTAGTCCCACCATTCAAGATGCAGAGGCAGGGGGATCAGAAGCCCTCTAGGTTGGGGCAGGAGAAGTGGCAGAGCAGTTAGGACCTGGGTTTGATTCTCAGCACCTACATAGCAGCTCACAACTGTCTGTAACTCCAGTGCCAGGTAATCTGGACATACATGACATACATGCAGGCAAAACACTCATATTTTATTATGAGTATATTATACTATATATTTTTGTGATAGATAGATAGATAGATAGATAGATAGATAGATAGATAGATAGATAGAAAGGATATTTATAAAAAAAAAAAAAAAAAACCTCAAAGTCATCCCCAGTTACACAGTGAATCTGGCGCCAAGTCAGAATCCAGACATTCAACCTCAATTAACAACTACAACAACTATAAAAACAAGCAAGAAAAAACAAGTTAGCAGGCCAGGCAGAGGGGCATGTGCCAGCCCTTGGGAGGCTTACCATGAGTTCTAGGCTATCCAGAACCATGCAGTAAGTTCTAGTCAGCCTGGACTACCTGTTTCCAAAAGAAACAGACAAAAAACAAAAAACGAAACAAACAAACAAACAAAAAAAACAAAAACAAAAAACCGACAATATAAATGATAACAAAATTTTAATTTAGAAACATTCAAAATTATGTGGCACACTGCGGCTGATTACTGGCAGCATGCCCATGATCCCAACTCACTGGAGGCTGAGACAAGAGAATCACCAATATGAACTCCAGAGCAAGCCAGTCCCAAACAAATAAACGACATAAAAGTTTAAAATGCCGTATTTGGAGTTGGGTCTTGTTTTATTGAGACAGTGTGGTACGTATCCTAGTCTAGATTCAAATTTGTTATGATTCCAAGGGTGATCTTGAACACCCGATCCTCTAGATCGGTGGCTCTCAACATTCCTGATGCTGTGACCCTTGAATGCAGTTCCTCATGTTGTGGTGACCCCCAACCATAAAATCATTTCATTGCTACTTCGTGACTGTAATTTTGCTAGTGTTACAGATTAAATTGAAATCCCTGTGTTTTCTGATGATCTTAGGCTACCCCTAAGATCGTTAGACCTTAAGGCGTTGCAACCCAGTGGTTGAAAATGGGTGCTCTAGCTTCTACTCCCAAGTGACAGGATGAGAGGCATGTGATACCAAGCTGGCTTTCTCACTTCGAGAGATTGAACCTGGGTTTTGTTTGTTCCTGGGCGACTGCTCTACATCCCTAGTATCAAACACAGAAACCAAACCAGACTAAACCAGTATCAACAACAACAAAAACCCGAGTACTTGTTATTGTGTGTGGATGGTGCATGGTGTGTGTATTGTCTTTTCATTTTAATCTAACTTTGTGTGTGTGTGTGTGTGTGTGTGTGTGTGTGCAAACACATGCACCACAGTGTAGGTGTGGAAGTCAGAGGATAATTTGCAGGAGCTGAATCTCTCCTACTTGGGGTTAGGGGGTCACACTGGGGTCCCCAGGTTTGCTGTGTAAGTCCCCTCACTATCTAAATCATCTGTTTTCTGAAGGTTGGGGCCATGAGTACTTTTTCCTGTTGTTTTTCCCACAGTTTTGTAGAAAAGCGAGACAAGCGTGAGATTCAGGGTGTGATAGCTTATAAAGTCCAGTCTCTTTTGTTTACGAACCGTGTTTCCTTTTAAAAGGAAGGAAGGCATCTTATGCCTCTTCTGCTTGTCCCGAGATTCATGGTAGGCAATGTTTAGTGATGGCGGCTGGCAGATAATGGAGTAAACTCTGCCCTGTCATCCTCACACAAGCTCTATATGCTCTGACCGCCTTCTTTCGCTCATCCTGAAGCACAAAGTTTGGGTACTGGCTCTGACCACGCACAACTGAAATTCAAACTCAAGTCCTCTGGCTCGAGGGAGAGGTGAACTTTTACAACCCTGAAGAGGTCCAGTGTTCACAGCACCTTGGAACTGTGCTCACGTCCAAATGTTGGTAAACGAGTTGACCTCCACAGCTAAGCTACTTCACCAGTTCCTCAACATCAGCACAGCAGGGCAGCCAGACCTGCTCCCTGGGTTAGGAGTAGCACCCAGGAAATCCAAACTCACTGAAACAGGCTTTGGGCTTTTGAGCCAGCTTTTCCAAGTGAACTCTCTAATCCATTTGTGTATATACGTAAAACAAAATCATCAGGATTATCTGTTTTTAGCTGAATGCTGGAAATAAAATGGCTGACAAGTATTAGCTATCTATTAACCAAAATAAAATAGAGAGCTGTCAGGGGAAAAGGAAACATAAAATAAAATCCACACAACAGAGTAGATCAAAGGACCCTCTCTACAGATGCTTCGCCGGGAGCCATTGAAGTTCTTTTGACCAAAATCAGCTACAGAAATGGAGACAGCTATCAGTGAGGTGGTGACGCCACCTGAATCACTTTTTCCGCTTCAAAGTCAGTCACATATGCGCGCGTTCCTCCATTTCAAAGTACAGGAGAAAACACCATTTCTAATCGGACTTCCAACTTAACTGGAAAGGAAGTAACAAAAAGCGATCAACAAAGGTGGGGACAGGGGACAGGCAGGACACAGGAGCAGCTCCATGGGAGAGTATGCTTTTGGCAATGGCAGGCCCTAATTTCAATAAACACACACACACACACACACACACACAAATGCTCACTCATGAGACAGGGTAGATAACTAGTATAAAAGTCACATAGGGAGATTTGTCAGCTCTGAAACCTCATGGAGTTCTACAGGTATCAGAAACAATACCAAGTTTAAACTCTAGCATTTTCAAGAGCACTGGTACCTCAGTGGAGATCATGACTGTTAGGTAGCAGGGGCAGGCAAAGTAACTGAGGAAACCTGAAGAAGTTAGTCTTAGAGAAGGCCTCCAGGGAGTAAGTAATGTCTTAAGACATTAAATAGACAACTTTCTCCTTTCCTTGCTTAGTAAAACCAACAAGCAACTGGTGTGACTTTTGGAGGGAGCTGGGAGATAAACCCAGGGAGTTCTGAAGGCTAAATGTCCCCATCTTCTGTTACTGAGCTATTCGTCCGGCTTCCTGATTTGCTTTCTAGATTGGATGGAACACCTTCACGTGGACAGAGTGGGTTTATTATACTTTTGGTTTTAAGATTTGCAGGTTACTGGTGTTGGTTGTTTGTTTTTAAGTGTGTGTGTGTGTGTGTGTGTGTGTGTGTGTCTGTGTGTGTGTGTGTCTGTGTGTGTACAGACGCTCTTGGAGACAAGAAGAGAGTGTCAGCTCTGATAGGGCTGGAGTCACAGACGGTTGTGAGCCTTCTGATACGGGTGCTGGAAACCAAACTGTGATCTTCTGGAAAAGCGCATACTCTTAACTGCTCAAGCCATCTCTCTTGTGCTAAACCTAGTTTTAAGTAAAACATCCCTATACATAAAAATAAAAGAAAATCAATTTGTGTGCGCAAATCTAAGAAAATGAAACATAATCGGATAGTGAAAAACAAGTGTTGATTCAGTCCTTTAAAAATCCATCAATACACCAGAGGCTGGTGACACACTCCTTTAATCCCAGCACTCAAAAGCCAGATGAATATTTACAACTACCCTGTTCCAGGCCAGCCGATGCTACAAAGTGAGGCCTGAACTCAAAACACAAACAAACAAAAGTTGTAAATAAACCCAGTGTGGCGATCTATTGTAGAAGCAGGAGGATCAAAGAGCTCAAGGTTATTCTTGGCTGCACATGGAGTTTGAGGCCGGCCTGGGCTCCGTGAGATCTTATCTCATGAAAACAAAATAAGTACATAAATAAACTTACAAATAACTTAACAGAATTTCTAAATAAAAGGACAATTAAAAGCTTTTATTATTATTATTTTTTTTTGTAAGAAACCCAAACCACTTAGCTTCTGACACGGAGTGCAAGGGCAGATAATTACATTCTCTTGTATTTCAAAATAATTCCTATGGCTTTGAAAGCAGAGTTAAGGTTCAGGTTAGTTTTTCTCTCCTTCGAATCATTGTTAGACGTTGCATTTTTCAATTTCTTGAAAAAAAAGTGTTTTAAGAAGTGCAGATGGTAGAGCCCTGTAATCCTAGCACTTGGGAAACTGAGGTCTGAGGAATACCAAGAGTTACAGGCCAGCCTGGGGCTGTATCACAAAACCTGGTCTCAAAATTACCCAAAGAGGCCAGAGAGACAGCTCAGCAGGTAAGGGCCCTTGCCACCAAGCCTATCGACGTGAATGTGATGGCTGGAGTGTGATCATGTGTTAGGAGAGACCAACTCTCCCAACTTGTCCCCTGACCTCTGAGACTTCTGAGCATGCTCGCATCCACCTACACCACACAGTAGGTGTAAGAAAACGAAAAACCACAGAAAGAAATTGACTGCATCCACATACCCACCACCACACAGTAGGTGTTAGAAAATGAAAAGCCACAGAATGAAATGACTGCATCCACATACCGACCACCACACAGTAGGTGTTAGAAAACAAAAAAAAGAAATGACTTCAAACCAGCGACTGCCTATCTACTGCCCCCCCAAGTCACCGTGTAGCTCAGGCTGGTGTCAGGCTTGAGATTTCCCTCACTCAGCCTTCCCAGGGTTGAAATTATAGGTCTATAACAACATTCCTGCCCAGTTCTCTTTCTTAGAGGCTAGTTACTGTTGTTGAAAACTCTAGTAAAGTCTAAAATGGAGACCAGAGAAATAAGTGAAATGTAGAGTTGTAGAAGTAAAAAACAAACGAAATACGACACAGGTATCCGCCAACATAAAGTTCATAAAATCATTTTTCCAAGAATTATAAAGAAGTACAGAAAGCCAAGAAACCTCAGACACAAAATAACTGTCTTACAGCCACAGCCAAATCAAATCTGCTGGGCAACCCCTAAACTCCACACACACACCTTAACATTTCAGAACCTTCAAAATGCAAACACTGGATTCACCCGGTCCTGTTAGAGCGTTTCCCAAAGTTTTAGAACCGAACGCATTGCAGAAAGGCTATGAAAAACGATGAAATGAGAGGTAAAAAGTATACACCAAGACTGAAGAAGGAGCTACGTACGCTGTTTGCCAATGACCAAACTTTTACAGAAATTCAAACCCAATTTACTCATTTCCCAACACCGAACAGCAATTTGTACGCAACAAGTACACGTTTGAATCCGATCGCCTACTGCCGTGTACCCTACTTACTTTGCTTCCTGCCATTTATAAGCTTCATTAAAGACACCCACAAAGTGGTAACCAGCTGAATGGAGTTTGTCTCTCCTAAGGAATAAGTCGCAATCTCCACCTACAAACTGACATTCCAGAATATCAGGTGGGGAAGGTACCCTTTACAGTCTACCATTATATATACAAGCCTCAGATTGTGAAACAACGCACTTTTCGGAGCGGTACAAATTACACACACTCAACTCTACCCACTTCAAGGAGGAGGGGGGGGCATCCACCTGCAGTCCTCATTGGTCCACACAGTTCCGGCCCACATGGTGTCAGTGGGTGTTTCCCTCTACACAAGCGGTCTCACTGGCTGTGTGGAAACACTGTTTAATAGGCTGTGATTTGGGGGACTGTCAAACTCCACGCCTCCTTAAGCTTGCCAATGGACCCAAGATACTGGCGGTTACTCTGCGATTCAAAGGGCAAGCTGGTAGCCTGAGCTGCACGCCTCAAAAGATGTACTCGGAGAAGGGAGCAGTGAGCCCCGGGCTGTGCCAGCCCGCCCTCCCCCTAGTCCCAGACCCAAGATCAGTCGGGTGTATGCTCCCGGCCACCAATAAGAGCGGGCAGTGCATTCGCCTTTCCTCCAACCGTGACCGAGGGAGCAGCTACAGCTTGTGTCTAGCCGACCCATCGGGCGGATAGCACTAGCCAGGCGCCACCGCGGGCGGCCACCTTAGGCGCCCGACACCTCTAGGGAGGACGCAGTCCAGAGCGGCGCTCTGCCGCCCCCCTCGACCGCGGGCACCGGTGCTCCCCTGCCGGCAGGACTTACGCGGCCTGTTCTTCCTCCCGGAGTCCATCCTCCTCCGCAGCCGGCATTTCTTGGCCGGAGAATCATGCTGGGCGAACAGCGGCTGCTGCTGCGGCTGCAGCTCGGGCGGGAGCTGGAAGCGTGGGGGCGGCGGGTCCCGGCTGCAGGCGGCCGGCGGGTGGAAGCCGTTGTGCAGCAGCCCGTTCACGGCGGCCGCGGCGCCCTCGGGGGCCCCCGGGGACTGCAGGGCCGCGCGCTCGTGCTGTGCGCCGCGATCGCCCATGCCCGGGACCGGCGGGGCGGTGCGCGGGCTCCGGCTCAGGCAGCCTCGCTGGAGGTCACGGTCGGCCGTCCTCCGGTCTTCCGATCCACCCTGCGGCTTGCTCTCCCGCAGCCTCGGCGCCGCGGCCGGGGGCTGGCGGCCCCGGCGCTCCTCCCCTCCTCCCGTCGGCGTCCCCACGTCTTCGGCGAGCTGGGCCCGGCGCGCCGGGCTTGCTGCTCCTGCCCGCAGCGTTTCGGCATCGCGCGCCGCTGCGGGAACCTCCGCGGACCCCGGCCGGGGAGCCCGCCTCCCCCTCATCCCAAGGCCGAGCCACTTCAAATGCGGCTTCCTCGCCTCCTAGACCTGTCCCCGCCACTGAGCATGCCCAGTCCTACCCGCCACGGCCACCGACGAGTTTCAACGTGCGGAATGAAGTTCTCGGGGTTTGCGAAGAGGAGATAGGCGGATCGGGCTTTGTGTGGCGGAGCGAGCCTAAAGGGTACTGGGTGAGGTAGGCACTAGACTGCGAGAAGCCTCGGGAGGAATGCCGGAGGAAGCCAGATATTTGCAGAGGTTTCAGGTTTGCTAATCCTATCCCCAGTGGGCTAGTACCTTCACAAGGTCACCCATGCCCACGTCCCCGCCCCCCGAAAGTGTGTGTGTGTGTGTGGCGGCGCGCGTGCGTTAATGTGACCAAACTACTCCCAGGTCTGAAGGGAGGGAAGAGAACAATTATTTATAGAGAGGTAGGAAGTCTTGGAGAAGGAGGGGGAGTGAAATTCCTTGGCTGGAATTTCACGCACACACACACACACACACACACACACACACACACACACACACACACACACACAGAGCATGTGTTCTCGAGTTAGTTGTCCTTTGCAGAGAGGAAGAAACCTAGGAAGAGAGTGTAAGGACAGTGAAGGACAAAACTAGGCAGGAACAACCGGTGCTAGTAGAAACCAAGTAAACAGAAAGGATCTCAAGCTATAAAAAGCGCATTCCTCACGCAGAAAAGACCAGCGGGGGACAATGTCTTCTTCTGTTATTTATGAAGTAAAAAGTTGCCCTGTTATGAGAAGGGGAACTAGCACCGTGGTAGCCCTCAGAGTTAGCCCTCAGTTCTGATTCCTACTGTCACTGAACAAAAGACAAAAGTCAGTACTGAACACACCTGTTATACAGTGCCCAGAGGGCAGGACACATTTGGGTGATGGTGTTCTCTTGAGGCCTTAGCTTTTGTGTCTGTCCAAAGGGGACTTTCTGTGTTTCACAAAAGTACTAAATACAACCTTTGCACATAATAAATGCTCGCAAGGGCCTAATGTAAAAATTAAAGGTGGACTGGGGATATAACAGCAGAATGCTTCTTACCGCTGGATTCTATCCCTACAAAGGCACAGAGAGAACATAACGTTGCAGGCCATTGATTCAAACTGTGAATACAGCAGGCAGAGGCCAAGTCCCTCACTGATGTCCCACATCACCAAGCTCAAACTAAGCAATTGGACTCTCTGAAAACATCTGTATTAAAGAGATGAGAGCCAAAGTCCCCAAAAGCCAGCTTCAGCAACATGAACTTCCTTCTACCTTCATCCTAGCAAAAGTGACCTGTGGTTAACCTACCCATCCCTTGAACTAAATCCTCCATGATCTAGAACTGGCATTAGCTGTGCCCAGGGTTTATACTTGGCTTGAGGATTTCTTCGAGCAGAGCCCTTCCCAAAATCCCTGGTTCGGAATCAATGGGGCCACTTGGATCTGTCCACTTGTCTTTTCAAGTGAGGAAACCAAGGCACTGAGAAATGGCTGAGATTAAGAACAAAGCTAGAACTCAAACTTAATCCCTGTCCTCTCTACTTCCTTGAGCTTATATGATTTGAAGACTTTAAGAAATGACTTTAGGTAATCCAGCCCAGCCCATCTGCCGATTTCAGTCCAGTTCCTTGCAACTCGCTCCTTCAGGCCTGTAATATCTCCCTACCCGTATAAACCTTTATACCTCCTTATTCTGGCTGCAAAATTCATGTAGCCTACCTAAGGACACAGGCCTGCAATCCCAGCTAGTCGAAAGAAGGAAGACCTCAAGTTGAAGGCCTGCCTTAACTCCTTAGTCAGTTCAAGCCCGTTTTCAACACTAACGAAATCTTGTTTCCAAATAAAAAGGTGCTGGAGACCTGTAGCATTAGGCTAGCATAAGGCTCTGGGTTCAGTCCCTAGTACTGTTAAAGTAAAATGCATGTGTTCCCTGAAACTAGATGATCATAGTATTGGGGCATCAAAGATGAAATGAAATAAAATAGATATGCAGTAGCATTCCACTTGGTCCCTATGTCTCCCCACTGTTAAGCAGTTAAGTGTCCCTCCCACACTCCGTTGAGGTAGATGACTCCCCATCATTGAATCTCGAGGAAGTGAGCTCTGGATACTCACTTGGAACTAAACGAAACGACTGTGACCTTGGAGCTTTTCACTTTATGCGGCAAAATTGCTAAAAGCCCCCATTGCCACTTCTCAATAAGCAAATTCCCACAGGATCGAGCTAAGTGGATTGGCATGGTAGTTACTTCAAGGACACCTCCTCCAGCTCGATTTCACAGGCATGGTGTGGGAGGCCTGAGCCAAGTGGCTCAGACCCAGCCAGGGCAGAAGTCCTGGTACAGAAAGTCTCTCTCACCTGCTTCCCTTTCAGGCACAAGCCAGGGGACAACCCACAGGTTTATTCAAGGGTATGTGTAGGTGGTGAACGTGAACCGTCATGTGCTCCAGGAGAGCTGGCACAGTGAGGAAAGGGGAGCCCCACCACCCTCTTCTCCCCATCTCTGCTCATTCACGGCCAACCATTTATCAGGTGTGTACTAAGACGAAGACCCCTAAACAGACTCCTGGGATACGGAGACAAAGCGAATGCCTTTACTGCACTCGGAAGGTTGCATTTTACTAGAAAAACAGTAGATCGTTCATTGGTTTTCCTCATCCGTGTCAGAAAAATCATCCAGAGTCTTCACACTTTTCCTTCTTCTGTTTTGGGGATTGAAACTGAGGCTCAGCTAGGGCTAAACTGGGCCAGCACTTTATCACCGAGTCAGTGCCCCGACTATATTTTTTGTATTTTGAGGCATGCTCTCACCGTTTTGCCAGGGCTGGTTTTGAACTCGCTCTGGCCTTGGATTTGTGATTCTTTCCCTTCAGCCTTCTGAGTAGAATTACAGGTCCGCATCAATAAATTGAGTCGAAAAAATGAACTTTCCTGCTGTCTGCTGTTGTTATTGTTGAGTATCTCATTGTGTAGTTGTGGCTCTCTGGCCTGGGACTAAATTTGTCTACCAGGGTGACCTTAAACTTTTAAAGTTTTGCCTGCCTCTGCCTCCTGAATACTGGGATTAAGTGCACGGGCAACCACACTGGGCATTTTGTCCTTGTTTTTGTTAGTGCTTGAACTCACTTTGCAGCCTGGGGTGGCCTGGAAATCTTGATTCTGTGGTTTCTACTTCCCAATTTTCAGGTTACAGACACTACACCCAACAGAGAATTTTTACCTTTTTCCTTTTCTTTTTTTTTTTTAAAGGGGGGAGAGGGGGGCATTGTAGTCGAAATCGGGCATGGTGACTCCTGTCTGTAACCCCAGCACTTAGAAGGCTGAGGCAGGAAGATTGCCAGAAGTGCAAGGTCAACCCGGGCCGAGCAGTGAAATCCTGTCTGAAAGGAGTTCCGTGCTTTTGCCACTGCCTCCCACACACCATGGACTGTAGGAAAACCTGCTTGGCTTCATGTCAACCTTCTTTCTCTCCTTCTTTTCAGCCCCTCCCCAGCTTTCTTCCCCACACCCAGCCTCCCTCTCCTCCTTCCTTTCTATGTGTGTATGTGTGCATTGGGGTTCTTAGTGCTGGGGGTGGAATCCAGCCAGGGCAGATGGGCAATCACTGAAGTATGACCTTCACCTTGCAACCTGGTTTGAGTTTTGTTTGTTTGCTTGATTTGAGGCTCCACCCCCTCCCTGTATAACCCTGCCTGGCCTGGAGCTCCCTGTGTAGACCAGCTTCCCTTTAATCGGAAGCAACTCTCTCTTTTCTCTACCTCCTAGCTTCATAGCCTAACACTTGGGACAGTAACCTGATTTTTAATTTACCTCTGTTGCCTTTTGTTGCTGTTTTTGTTGTTGTTTTTCTTTTTTTTTTTTTTTTCTCCTTTTTTGAGGCAGGCTCTCATTATGTAGCCCTGGCTACCTGGAACTTGATGTGTAGACCAGCTGCCTCTGGAGCGCTGGGATTAAAGGTGTAAAGGCTTATGACATCGCACCTACCATCGGGTTAGTTTTTGAGATGAAGAATTTTAATGAAATGATTCTATGTTGGATTTGCACTTTAGTCTTGTAAATTTATTTTTATCGTAGCATACAAGATACTAATATGACACTTCATTCCCAATTGCCTCCATCCCATCCCCACCCCCTTACTGTTAATCTCTGAAAACAAATCGGATAAAACCCATCCTCTGGTCCATTGTTATATACTATTACTGTACAGATTTTGGATACTAGCAAAAATAGTAATAAAGTAAAATATGGGGTTAGAGATTTAGCTCAGTGGTAGAGTGCTTGCCTGGCAAGCGCAAGGCCCAGGGGTTTGGTCCTCAGCTCTGGAAGTGGGTTGCAGGTAGACACAAAATAAAGTCAAATGTTTTCAAGCTTGAGCTGGTGAAAAAACAAAAACAGGGCTCTATCGCCACCCTTGCAAAACAGGGAGAAAAGGGAAAGAAAAAGAAAAAAGATAAACCCCTGTGCTTTCCTGTTCTGAGAATGGATACAGGCCAGCCCCATCATCTTAAACACAGGACACCAGGGATCTAACAGAAAGCTGCTCACTGAGCCAATAGAAATGTCAGAAGAAGGGTCAGGTCCTGAGCCAGAGTTCAAGATCAGCCAGCACATGGTCTAGATGACATTGGAAAGAGTCTGTTAGGCCTGGAGTTCAGAGGTTTTTTTTTCAGTTCCATTCTGGTTTTAGTTTTGACACAGGGTCTCACTAAGTAGCCTTAAGCTTGTGGCGCTCTTCCCAAATGCTCCTTAAAGGTATGCTGAGCCCCTTAATTTAATTTTTTTAGTTGACTTACCTGTACTTTGTTTTGGAGACAGGGTTATACTTTGTAATCTTAAGAGCATGCCACCAAATTCCGAAAACCCTTGGCACTTATTGGGGGTTACAGTATCTTTTATACTCCCCTCCTTTTTTTTAAA